>NC_066585.1:278858008-279155963 GCF_024323335.1 Lathyrus oleraceus | reverse complement strand
AAAGGCTAGTAGGACAACGTCACCATAACGTTAAAACTCATACGTAAGTATGACATGTTAATTGCACAAAGCCCATGCATTAATGCAGTAGTAATCTATGCCACATAAAAAAAAAATGCTTCTACCTTTCCTAGATATAATTATTGTTAGGACATAGAAGTAGTATTGGTTATAAATAAATTGAGAAAACAAACTACAACTAAATTTACAAACCTAACCTTTTATGTTTTTTTTTCTTGTCATGTCATGTTGTCCTTTTTAAGGGTTATTTTGAAATTTTACTCTTAATGCTACAATAAATTAATTTTATAATTAATAATACTACTATAAATCTTTTTTATTCAAAACTATTTAATAATATTTTTATATAGATTCTTCAAATTAATTAATAACACAAAAGTGTATATATACTAATAAAAATGAATATTTTTGTACCACACTTAAAATTAATCACAAATTAATTAGTTGGTTTATTTATATTTTTAAATAAAAATGAGAATTTTCAAAATATAACTCATAATTTTTATAAAATAAACTAATTAATCTTTTCCATATTATTCATTTGAAAATAAATAACCGGTAAGCATATAAAATAACTCAGAAAATACGTGTCATTAGAAGTGTTTGCGGTACAGTTTTGAATTATTTTAAGGTAAAAATTCATTCGATTTAAAGATAAATCTTTTCACAGTTTCGTTTAGTTTTGAATGATTGATTAAAAAAATTTGATCTTATCCGATTCAATTTGAAGCGGTTTAATTTGGATCGGTTCTTGAATAATTAATTATAAACTATATTTTTATTAAGATTATAAAAATTATAATAAATAATATATTTGATATAATATATAAATATAATATTTAAAAATTAATATTTTATGGTTGAAACAAATGAACAATAAAATAAATATAGTAAATTAACTAATAAGTATATTAAAAAAATAATTATAAACGAATAATATTAAAACAATCATATCATATTAATAAAAATAAGTAAGTATAAAAATACATACATAAGATTCAGTTTGATTTGGATCGATTTTAAAAAATTATGAAAAATCTAATTCAAATCGAGCAGTTTTTACAAAATAACATCCAAATACATCTAATCATTTTTTATTTTTTTTTATGATTTATGATTTTTTTTTTCGATTTATGATTTTTATTTTGATCAGTTTGAATTGAACACCCTCTATGTGTCATTATGAATTGGTCGAAATCAAGATTATTTTATAATATTATTGAAAATAACTGGAGTCATTATAATCCTTTAGTTAGATAATTTTCAAAATGAGTGCTAAAAACCAAAATAATATTTAAGAAATTGTTGGAGCCAATATTTATACAAAACACAAATAAAATTGAAAAGTTGGTGTCCAATCATGCCACTGACTCATCCAAGAGGCAATCAATCTCATTGTCTATTTAAGGGAGGTGTTCATTTAAACTCAGACCAAAGTTGAATATGGAAGGTCGTAATACAATCATTTTTAGCATTAAAGAGTAACTCCAATGAAAGTTTTTTTATGGGTTTGCTAGGCTAAAGTGGAGAGTTTTAAAATGGATTTTTTTTAAATAATCGATTTTAAAAATAAAATCGTAAATAATCAAATTTTTTAAAAAATATCAATATAACCACTTTTTTCTATTGATGTGTTAGTTGAACTGACGCATCCAACTAACCTACATAGGAAGAGCCAATGTTGCACTACGCCAAAAATGACTTTTAACAGCGCATCTTAGACGGCGCTTTTAAAGAAAGCGCTGTCTAAGGTTAAAATAAAAAACAAACACGGAAAATGTTCCAAGAAAATAATAAAAGCGCTGTCTAATGGGGGGTCTTAGACAGCGCTTTCTAAAAGCGCTGTCTAAGACCCCCCTTAGACAGCGCTTTTAGAAAGCGCTTATAAATATAGACTTTAGACAGCGCTTTTGGTAAAGCGCTGTCTAAAGTCTTTAAATTAAAAAAAAAATTAAAACCAAAAGCGCTGTCTAAGGGGGGGTTTAGAAAGCGCTTTTGGAAAGCGCTGTCTTAGGCATACCTTAGAAAGCGCTTTAACACAAAAGCGCTGTCTAAGGTCTTATTAAAATAAAATTTCAGACCACAAGCGCTTTCGTTCTCTGTTATTTTGTTTTCCTCTTCTTCACTCACCTCAAAAACTTACGCCATTTCCACAAAAGCGCTTTTGTTTTCCTTCTTCTCAACTCACACAATAACCCTACCTTCTCACTCTCGCGGCCGTGCTCACGTATTTCTCTCTGGAAACAAACCCTAAATTTCTCACTGTACGGCGGTGCTCACGTATTTCTTCTCACTATACCGGCAGCGAAACAACCCTACCTTCTCACTGTACCGGCGGTGCTCACGTACTTCTCACCATAACCACACCTTGATAAGTCTCTTTCTCAAACCCTAAATAACTTTGGTACCAAATGCTGTTGAAGTAGAGGTAATGACTACATTGTATTCATTCTTGCATATGTGATGTTTATGGTTTGTGAGTGATATTTGATTTTATATAATGTTTTATAGATGAACATTATGTGTGAAAACTCTTGCCCCATTTTATATTTTTCTGTATTTTTCTGTATCACCAATGTTGCTTCTGTTGAAAACTCAGTCATATTTTTCTGTATCACCAATGTTGGTTCTGTATTATGTGTGAAAACTCAGTTATATAAAATGACCCAAATTTTGAGATTTTGAAGTTTATTCTGTTGCCTTAGGGTTGAATGTTGGTTTTGAAGTTGAATCAGTTAGTGTTTAGGGAATTAAAGTGTTAGTTTGAAATGTTAGTTAAGTTAGTAAGTTAGTGAAAAGTAGTTAGTTGGTTATTGATAATATGATTGTTAGTTGAGTTGATTCGATAGTTAGCTATGAAACTGTTAATTATGTGTCAGAGACTGTTAGAGATTAATTAGAACAGTTTTGTTAGTAGGACTGTTATGAAATTTGAAATGTGATTCAGTTAGTTATTTAGGAAAGTTGGTTAGTCATGTTGAATTGGCAAATAAATTAGTAAGTTAGTTAATATTGAATGGACAAGGTTTATTAGTGTATTTTGAAATCAGTTATTGAAATGCTAATAGGAGTTAAAGTAGTAGTTAGTGTATCAATTTACTAACTCATGCTAGTCTGAAAAGAACAAGCTACAAAGTTTGGTGACAGGTGAATACTAGTTAGGATGTTAAATGGATTTTGGTGAATGTATTTTGAAATCAATTTGAATGTTCATTGAAACTACTATGGAATAATAGTTTTGACCAGTTGAATGTTCAAAGATACTACCTTAGTTATGTATTTTCGTCTAGATTAATTGTTTACTTTAATAAGTAGGAAACCATGGATAAAACATGGATCTGTGCCGATCGAATGACCAAAGAGTACGAGAGTGGGGTTTTGGAATTCGTTAAGTATGCTGTTCAACACGCTGAAAACCCCAGACGAATGCATTGTCCTTGCTTGCGTTGTTGTTATATTGGTAAGGTTGACGCACATGGATTGAAATCGCATTTGCTGAGGCATGGAATTGATCAAAGTTATCAGTGTTGGATATTTCATGGTGAGAAAATTAACGAGAATGTTGAATCGAGTGGAAAAAGTAGTACGACCTATGCTTCATACGACAAAGACACGGAAACATACGATTGTGATCGAGTTGAAGAGATTGTAGAAGCACTGGAAGAAGATCTTCATGATTGTCCTGAAATGTTTGAGAGGATGATAAGCGATGCAGAGAAACCGTTGTACAAAGGTTGCACTAAATTCTCAAGACTTTCTGCGGTATTAAAGTTGTACAACTTAAAGGCGGGCAATGGATGGTCGGATAAAAGTTTCACAGAGTTGTTGGGCCTTATGAGAGAAATGCTACCGGATGATAATGTTCTTCCTAATCGAACCTATGAGGCAAAAAAAATGTTGTGCTCTATTGGCATGAGCTATGATAAGATACATGCTTGTCCTAACGATTGCATTTTGTTTCGTAACGAATATGCAATGTTAACTGAGTGCCCTAAATGCGGTTTGTCTCGTTATAAGAAAAGATTATCTCCCGCAAAAGTCTTATGGTATTTTCCGATAATTCCGAGATTTAGGCGCATGTTTCGTAGTGAAACCGATGCAAGACATCTTACTTGGCATGCAGATGAAAGAATTATTGATGGAATGTATCGGCATCCGGCTGATTCACCACAGTGGTCGAAGATTGATAATGATTATCCTGAGTTTGGATCAGAAGCAAGAAACCTTCGATTGGCATTATCTACTGATGGAATGAACCCACATGGTCTTCAAAGTATCTCACATACCACATGGCCTGTGATTCTTATGATTTATAACCTACCTCTGTGGCTATGTATGAAGCGTAAGTACATGATGTTATCTATGTTAATCTCTGGGCCTAAACAACCAGGGAATGACATAGACGTATACTTGACACCTCTAATCGAAGATTTAAAGATTTTGTGGGAGAACGGTGTGGAGGTTTATGATGGATATAGGAAAGAAAGTTTCAATTTGAGGGCGATGTTGTTTGGCACAATTAATGATTTTCCAGCATACGGGAATCTATCTGGGTATAGCATTAAAGGTCAACGTGCGTGTCCTGTTTGTGAAGACGGAACCGATACGATTCGATTGGAACTTTGCCAGAAGAATGTGTTTCTCGGTCATCGTAGATTCTTACATTCTAAACATCACTACCGTGGGTGGAGAAAAGCATTCAATGGAGACACCGAACATCGTAGAGCTCCACCCGCATTGTCAGGTGAACAAGTTTTTGAAAAGGTGAAAGATGTGCGTACTGAGTTTGGCAAGCCTTTTGCACATAAGATTGTGAAAGGTGGGTGGAAGAAAAGGTCGATATTTTTTGAATTGCCATATTGGAAGTCTTTGTACGTGAGACATTTTCTCGATGTTATGCATATTGAAAAAAACGTATTTGAAAGTGTTATCGGTACATTACTCAATATAAAAGGCAAGTCTAAGGATGGCCTTAAAGCAAGGGAGGACATGTTAAAAATGGGAATGAGAACTGAATTAGCACCCGTGAAGAAAGGAAGACGAACATATCTACCACCTGCTGCTTTTACTTTATCTAGAAAGGAGAAAAAAAATTTGTGTAAGTCTCTGAGTGAAGTTAAGGTTCCAGAAGGATACTCATCTGATATCAGAAGACTTGTTTCTATGAAAGACC
Source organism: Lathyrus oleraceus (assembly GCF_024323335.1). Lineage (NCBI taxonomy): Eukaryota > Viridiplantae > Streptophyta > Magnoliopsida > Fabales > Fabaceae > Lathyrus > Lathyrus oleraceus. The sequence goes on along the minus strand of NC_066585.1, from coordinate 279,150,769 downwards.
TCAAGTTGAAGAATTTGAAGACACATGATTGCCATGTTATAATGGAACATTTTCTACCGATAGGTATACGTTCTATTTTGCCAGAAAAAGTAAGAAGTGCCATAACTAAATTGTGTTTTTTCTTTAGGTCAATTTGTAGTAAGGTGATCGATCCCGAGATCTTACCAACACTACAAAAAGAGATTGTAATTACCTTGTGTGAGCTTGAAATGTATTTTCCTCCGTCTTTTTTTGACATAATGGTTCATTTAGTTGTTCATCTTGTGAAAGAGACACAGTTGTGTGGACCAGCTTATATGAGATGGATGTACCCTGCTGAACGGTATATGAAAATATTAAAAGGTACGTGAAATCCCGAAGTCGACCAGAGGGTTGTATTGTTGAACGATACATTGTTGAAGAAGCTGTTGAGTTTTGTACTGAATATTTGTCTAACGTTCAATCGATTGGACTCCCCAGAGCTCAGATTTTCGACAAAATGGAAGGTAAAAAATTAATTGGGAATAAAATTGTGACAATATCAAGGGATGAACGGGATCAAGTTCATTTGTATGTTCTGCACAATAATAATGAGGTTGAGCCATATGTTGAAATGCACAAGGATGTACTCCGAAGGTTAAATCCGAACAGAAATGAAAATTGGATAGTTATAGAGCACAATCAAAGTTTCATACAATGGTTGAAGGATCATATTTATTTGAAGCGCTCTTCAGATCCTTCTTCGGTAACAGAGAGGTTGAGATGTTTGGCATATGGTCCAAGTTTGCATGTGTTTTCTCATAGCGCATATTCAATTAATGGATACACATTTTATACCAAAGAACAAGATGATAAGAGTACTATGCAAAATAGTGGTGTCACCGTGCTAGCTGAAGCAATGCATATATCAAGTATGAAGGACTTAAACCCCAAATATGCAAATTTGTCATATTTTGGAGTTATTGAGCACATTTGGGTGTTTGATTACGAGAAGTTTCAGATTCCCATCTTTGGTTGCAAGTGGGTGAATAGTAGTGGCATACGAATGGATAAGTCTGGATTTTTGCAAGTTGATCTTACTAGGGTGGGGTACAAAGATGAACCTTTTATTCTAGCATCTCAAGCTAAACAAGTGTTCTATGTGAATGACCCGAAGAGTACAAAATGGTCTATAGTGCTTTTCTCTAACAAAGTGACTGATGATAGCGGTGTCGATCAATGTGATATTGATGTTGAGAATGAGTCATGCATTAGACGGAATGAGTTGAATAGAAATGATGAAGTTGAGGATCTTATACCGGATGAGTCATATATAAGAAACGATCATAATGAGGGAATTTGGATCAATTCATCCGTACGCATTGCTAAGAAACAAGTGATTAATATTCCAACAAAGAAAAGAAAGAGATGTTAGTGACTTAGGTAAATTATCCATGGTTTCTTTATTTATTTTTTTCATTTGTTTTGATTATAAGTTATATGTGATAATGCATGATTTCATTATATTTTTGTTTTCAATTGCTTTGATTATAAGTTATATCTGATAATGCATGATTTCTTTATTTTTTTGTTTTCAATTGCTTTGATTATAAGTTATATTTGATATTTGATGGTTTCCTTGGTTTATTACAGGTTAGACATGGCTGATAACCAACATGAGGAAGTTAGTAAAGTATCCGCGGAAGAAGAAATTCGAAGAGGCATCACAGTAATGCGAAGGGTGGTCCAAGGAAGATCTCGAGGCATCATACTAGATGTCTCTTGGAACAACCAGGGACAACTTATAGAACCTAATGGGCATACCTTAACTAGTTTCATCGGTGCACTAGTAAGGAATGAAATTCCCATTACATGTGATGATTGGAGAAATAAAGAGTTGAAAGAGTCCAAAGAAAAAATTTGGAGTGAGATAAAGGTACAATCATTTGGCCCTTAATTATACGGTATCAATTATGTTTTTTCAATTACCGATACTAACTATCAATCTGTATGTTTTTCTTAGCGATGTTTTAACATCGAAGAGGAAAGAAGAGGGTTTTGTATGAAATTGGCCGGAAAGCTTCTTAGAGGGTTTCGGACATTTTATCATCCAAGTTCCTTAAGGATGCGGATGGTAATTTTGTGGATGCGGAGCTTCCTAGAAAATATGAAAGTTTGATATCGGCTGAAGAATGGGAAGCTTTCAAATCCAAAAGACAAGACCCGACTTTTCAAAGAATAAGTGCTACAAATCAGGAAAGAGCATCAAGTCCCGCATATCCGTACCGAAAAGGACGTGTCGGATATGGACGCTTAGAACAATCCATGGTAAGTATTTATAAATTGCGAAAACAAATTTGTTCATCATATATTAGTTTTATCTGATCAAATTGTATGACTTAATGTGTAGCTGCAGAAGGAGGAAAGTTCAGAAACATCTCTTCCTGCACATGTTTTGTGGAAGGAAGCCCGTGTGGGCAAATCTGGAGTTCCACAAGAAGAAGTTTTAAACGTATACCAGAAATGTGTAAGTATAACATTTTTTCATTAATTGAATAACATTTTTATACACAAATATTTGACAAGTATACGGTATTCATCTGATTTTTCAGGAGGAGCTATCTCAGTCTCTATCTCCCGATGATACTAAGAGCATACTTAGTCGGGCATTAGATGTCCCTGAGTATTCTGGTCGGGTGAGGGGTAAGGGATTTGGAGTCACTCCGACCTCCCTCAGTGTTAAAAAAGGAAAGGCTCCTAGTAATCGGGAGCTTCATGCAAGATTGGAAGCCATGCAAGCTGAGCTTGATGCACTGAGGAGAGAAAGAGAGGCTAGCGCCTCAACGGTATACAGAGATGCTTCGGACAAAAACAGTATCAACTGTACCTTTCAGCCGAACATTCCAGAGGTAATTACATATAATTGTCTTAAATTGAACTATTTGCTTAAATTATGTATTTGACATATATACACATTAACGATTTCTTGTTATTATTGGTTTTAGGGCATTTCCCATTGTCAGCTGTATTTATCGTCACCATACTATCGGATGGTTGGCAAGGGAAAAGTGCATAACGTTAGCGGAGTATTACTCCACACTAGAGAGCTCCCTGCTGGATGTTTGAAGGTATCAGTTGATATTGCAGTTGAGCCGAATGCAGCATTACCATATCCTAGCGATGATTCGGATGCAACAACGGTGCACGAAGCAGTAGGTTCGTTTGTTGCATGGCCGACAAACCTCATATGCGTAGGATATGAGGTATGCTTAAAACTTATGTTAACTTTAATGTGTATATTCAAAGTTTAAAATTTATGCTTAAAATTTTACTTACATATTTTCCTTGGTTATGTTAAATAGACTCCCACAAAATCCAAATCAAAAGAAAATGAGGTTAGCAATGCCTCCGCACAACAAAAAAAGGAGGTTAGCAACGCCTCCGCACGGGTAAAAAGTTCTGGTGCTAAGAAGACCGTAGCTAGGAAAAAACCTACCGCCAAGTATAGGTCGTGCCTCAGGACATTTATAGAGATGACCGATATACCGACCGGAGGTGTTCGGAATGTACATATGGAGGTAGGGATTTTCGGCTTTGATTACGACCAAATGATTGGTAATGAAGACTTCATGCAAGTTTTTGGTCATGAAGAAATCGGCGTCAACGTTGTCAACACATATATTAGGTAAATCCGGTCTACTTTGTTTTATTAATTAAACAACTTATGTTAATGATGTTTACTTTATGTTAATCCGGTTTACTTTATGTTTCAAAAGAGGTGTTAATGATGTTTTTATATTAGGTTTTTGTATGACAAATTGATGCGCCCCAATGATTTGGACGAGTCATTCGGATTCTTAGCACCCGCGACCGTCAACTTAGGTTTAATCTTAAGTAGACCGCATACCGTGACGGAGTATGTTCTTCAGATCCTCATGGAGAATAAAGATGCGGAGAAGTTGTTTTTTATACCGTTTAATACCGGGTTAGCATTTCATTCTAAATTCATCTATTATAATTATTTTCCAAGTTACCATCTAACATTTGCCTAATCATTACAGTGGACATTGGTTGTTGCTCGCAATCAATCCTATCCGAGAAATTGTGTATTATCTTGACTCGTTAGGAAATGATTGGACAACATACCCGGATATGAAGAACCTAATTGACACGTAAGTGAGAATGTTCAAAAATTTTCTTAGTTTATGTGAATTGTTCTAATTGCTTCATTTTTATTTTATTAGCGTCCTACAAGCTTTTCGGGCCCAACGAGATATCCAAACCTCAAGGAGGAGCGCCAACCGCATTACATGGATTAAAGTGGCGGTATATTTTTAATTACCACATTTTTTATTATATTAGTGATGACACTTGATAAAACTTAGGATTTATAATCCATATTTTTTTTCATGTAGTGTCCTCAACAACGTAATCAAATAGATTGCGGGTATTTCGTGTTGAGGTTTATGCGAGATACTCTTGCTTTGGGCCGATTAGTGATTCCCACCGATGTATGTATTTCTAACTTATGAGTTATTTTTATATTTACACATATCTCATATAATTAAATAGTTGGAATTAATTCAAAATATGTTATATTATTATGTAGTACTTTGAGGAATTCAAGTGTGCATTTTATACAAAGGATCAAGTGGACGAAATCAAAGAGGAGTGGTGTCAATTCATGATAGAGCTCAAAGTTTTTTCATAAATTTGTGTAATTAATGTGTACATTTGTAGTATATGTAATGACTTGTAAATGTGTACATAAATTTGTATATATTTTGATACATTTAAGGCAAAATTGGTTTGAATTGGTATATATATATATATTTGTTAGCCAAAAATTGGTAGAAAAAAGGCCAAAATGGCATGTATAAAATGTGATAACTGTCTGTCAAAATCTGGTTGAAAACAGGTAGAAATTCTGGTTTATAAACCTGGAAAAAATGTGGTTTAAAACAAAAGCTTCAAAAATTTTCGTATACATTAGACAGCGCTTCTGTAAAAAGCGCTGTCTAAAGGGGGGTTAGAAAGCGCTTAAGGCAAAAGCGTTGTCTAAGGGGGGGGGGGCTTAGACAGCGCTTTTTGAAAAGCGCTGTCTAAGCCCCCCCCCCCCCCCCCCTTAGACAGCGCTTTTGCCTTAAGCGCTGTCTAAGGTATACCTAAAAAAATTAAAATAGAGGGGGCTTAGACAGCGCTTTTTGAAAAGCGCTGTCTAAGCCCCCCCCCCCCTTAGACAGCGCTTTGGCCAAAAGCGCTGTCTAAGGTGTACCTAAAAAAATTAAAATAGGAGGGTCTTAGAAAGCGCTTTTGGCCAAAGCGCTGTCTAAGGGGGGGGCTTAGACAGCGCTTTTAAGATTTAAAAAAGCGCTGTCTAAACCTTTAGCAGCGGAGGTTTAGACAGCGCTTTAAAGCGCTGTCTAAGGCCAAAAAAAGCGCTGTCTAAGGTCTTGTTTGGCGTAGTGTTGTGGGCGCATGCATGCAAAACCAATGCATGTAGGTGCCACATGCATTGGCGCATGCATGTGTGTGTATGCCACATGCATTGATGCATGCATGTGTTAGTGTGTGTGGAGCCTAGTGCATTGGTGCATGCATACTTTGGTTCTTCTATAAATACCATGCGCATCTCCCATATTTTTTCAGACAACTTCTTACCCTCCTTCCGTTTCCTTCAATTTCTTCAATCTCCTTCAATTTTGTTTTCTTTAATCATGTCTGAATACATTCACATGAGAAATGGCGATTTAATCTTTTCAGCAGTGCAACCTTCGATAAAGATTCGACTTTGGAATATAGAATCGTTCGAACGTCTTAATCGAACGTTGAACCATTGGTTAGATGGAGCAATTGCAGAGGGTGAAAGGATTAGAAGAATTAAATGACTTGAGTCCACGTTCAACCAAAATGGAGAAGTTCGTGTATGGGTGGATATTAAGACTGATAGAGACGTTCACAGGATGATGTATAATATGTTCAAAATTGTTTTGATGGTTGTAATCGCATAGTTATAGTAATGGTATTTTATTTGTTGTAGTCTGTTGTGTTGTTGCTTGTGTGTTGAATGTGTTGTATTTGTTTGTGATGGTATTTTCTTACAAAGTTATCATATGAAATAAATGTTGTTTTTAATATAAATCAAAAGAGATACAATTAAAATTATCTTGTTATGCTTGTTCCAACACTGGGACAGTTAGTACGATTATGACCAGGCTGACGACATGAACTACATAATTGAACCATTTTGTTCGCTGTATCCATTCCGGTTCGAATACGGGTGTTGTTTGGATGATCCTTTTTCTTTCTTTGCATTACTTCATTGTGCTAGAGAATGTCCCCTTGATATTCAGGCCAATAATCCTCTTTTGCTATCACTGAAAATCTAATTTTGTAAACATTTGAGAGGTTTATGACTTTGTAAACGTCGGATAGTAAGTAGGATGGATCCCGTCGAACATTTGAACATGCCGCTATGACATGGGAGTAGGGCATACGAAAGGCTTGGAACTCTCCGCATTCGCATCAACCTCTATCTAGTTTCACTCTATATTGTCCCTTAAGTATGCCTTCATTGTGATCTATGGACTCAGTAACATTTTACCAACCTTTAGTACGGCCAAACACCGTGACCACATGTGTGTTAGCTTTGGCATCTTCGTGTCTAATGAATTTCATTGAATCATCACTGAACAACTGCCCAAATTGTAACACTGAACTCAATTTGGAATGTTTGGTCTCAAACAGCGCCCCTAGCCTGAAATAGGTTGTTTGCACTAAAGCGTTTATAGGTAGGTGTCGGATGCATTTGAAGACAAAGTTCATTGATTCCACGAGATTTGTTGTTATGTGGACCCAACGTTGACCGTTTCCATATACCCTAGTCCACTTCTCCAATGGAATATTGTCGATCCACCGTATTGCATATGCATTTGACAATCTGATGTCTTCACAGTAGTGTTTGAAAGAAGGTTATGTTAATGCATACCCTGCATTGACAACTTTCTTCCGCAACGTTTGTCTTTGATCTTCCGCATAAAAGTTTGAGCGATATGTCTAATGCAGTAGACATGCGTCGACGGAGGATCCTGCCAGCCATTATCAATGTTTTTGTAGGCACTCACTATTGAAGGGTGTCGGTCAGAGATCAAATATAAGTTAGGTTGAGGAGCAACGTGCAATCGGAGATTTTTTAGGAAAAAACTCCATCCCTCAGCAGTGTCCCCTTCAACTAGGGGAAAAGCAATTGGGAAAATCATGTTGTTGTCATCTTGTGCCACTACCATCAGTAGTGTTCCTTTATATTTTTCGTACAACCATGTACCATCAATTTGTATAATAGGTTCACAGAAAGAAAAATCTTTGATGCATGGTTGATACGTCCATAAGATTCGGTGGAATATTCTATTTTCAATAGCACAAGTCCCGTCTTGGGTATACGCCGACAACGTTTCCAACTTGACAATAGTCTCTGGAGCATACTGTTTAAAAGTCACCAAGTATTTTGGAATTTGTTTATAAGACTCCTCTCAATTGCCATACACTTTTTCAACCTCCTTTGTCCTAGCTATCTAAGCCTTCCTGTATGATGGAGTATAGTTGTATTGTGTTACAATATGCGAGATTATTGTACTCACCTTTAACGACGGATTATCGTTAATGACAGACAAAATTTTATCGCATATTAACTGAGAGCTAAGTTTGCGATGGTCTTGCATTGGGTTCGTGATCATGCATGTGTGAACTGGACCCATGGAGTTGGTCAAGCATGGGGTTGGTCAAGAATGTCGTCACTCGCCCCGGTAAACGGGCAGTAACTCATATTCCCCTTTGCAACAAAGTAAGTTTAAAATTTTACCATCTAATTTATTAGACTTTATGTTACAACTAACTGTAAATAATATTTTTCAAATGTTTTCGATCAAGGTGGTCAGTTAAATGGATGAACTACAACAGGTGCCCGAAACACGATGTAGTAGTCTATCGCAAACTATATTAGACCACATTGGATCAGATGATGTAATACTACTACACAACTCTACATTTGATTTAAAAAAATTATCCAATTACATATCATTTAATCATGTCATATTCTTGTACAGTTTATCTGGAGGCCATATATGGGTCTTGATCATCAGGTTAACCATGATGATGATGCAGTTTGGACAGCAAAAACACCAATTATACGATTCACTACTATGGATCTGGGGGCGTTTCAATCGGGCGAGTCATTGAATTTCTTGTCAATTCTATGTAATTTTTTTATTAAATATAATATAATTTTTATTTTCAATATTTCATTTAATTAATTATAATTATAACATTTAAAATTATTATATATATATATATATATATATATATATATATATATATATATATATATATATATATATATATATATATATATATATATATATATATATATATATAAAGGAGCATGCGCCACATGCATTGGCGCATACACTATATAGTGTATGCATGCGCCAATACATGTGGCATCAAGGCATGCACGTGACACCTATATGCATTGGCTTTGCATGCATTCGCCCACAACCTTGGCACCTCCTATGTAGGTTAGTTGGATGTACCAGTTCAACTGGCGTATCCGTAGAAAAAAAATATTTTAATATATTTTTTTAAATTTTGATTATTTTAAAATTTTATTTAAAAAAATTGGTTATTTAAAAAAAAATCTTTAAAATGAACAAGAGTTTTCCATAATAAAAAACCATTGCATTGTGAAGCAATGTGTCATTCATTTGCCAAATAATAAATTAAATAGTTTGTTGTATTTATTCTTCTCTTTTTAACAATTCACTGTCAAATAAGTTAATGTATTTATTTCTTCTTTTTTAATCATAATACTTAAATTAATATTTTTAATTAAAATAAAATGTATGAATAATATCTTAATATATGAGGTAAAAATTTGGGAAATTCTTTAGGTTTGCATAATGAAAAATGAATGTGTTGTTTCTAAATAATATGTCTAATGAGTCACACAAAGAACTAAAATATGAGTAACACCACTGAAAATTGTCTAACATATTATTTAAATGTGAAACATTGAGAAAAACACCCTCACAAGACCCATACATTCTTCAAGAACTCAATCTTTGGGTATTATATTTGATTAGCCTAATTTTATGTTTTCTAATATCTTCAATAAAATAAAAATAATTATTTATAATTAAAATCATATAGTATTTGTCTTTAAATAATTAATTAAAAGTAAAGTTTATTTATAATTATAAACAACAATTTTATTACACTATCTATAGTTTTTTACAAATTTTCACGTTATTTTTTATAAAATAAATCAACTAAAAACTATTGAAATGTACACTGGACACGTACTTTATCTTTAATAAATTAGTTAAATTTAATATTTTTTAAATAATTTTTATATAAGATAAAGAATAGTTATAATATATGAATTCCATTTTTGATAAAACACATACATGAGATATATATATAGGTATTTTTATAAATTTAAAAAGACATTGATATAATTAAAAAAAAATAGACGATAAATATAAAAAGTACAAGATATATATAAATAAAATATAGTTGACAAAATTTGTTAATGAAAATATTAATTAATTAATAGCACTATTAAGTATTATAATACATGGGGTAAATATATGTCAACGATACAAAAAGTGCCGGAAAAATATTTGTTAATAATAAATATCAATAATACCAAACACAAGATTGTCAATAATACATGATATGACACAATATTATTATTATTATTATTATTATTATTATTATTATTATTATTATTATTATTATTATTATTATTATATTATTATTATTATTATTATTATTATTATTATTATTATTATTATTATTATGTAACATCAAAAAATACATCACCCGCATTTTCTATTAGTTAATAAAAAACATATAACAAAATATTTTATTAATAAATACATAAAAATTACATAATAAAATTTGTTAAGAATTAATACATAAAAAAAACTTAAGATAAATATTTATTTTCAATAAATATTTTTAAAATAAAACTAAATCAAATAAGAAAATTATACCGACTTAAAATATTTAAAATATATAAAAGTTAAGTCTAACAATTCGGTATATATATTTAAAATCAAACTATAATATCCATACTTATTTCATTCAATTACGTTAAAAATGTCTAAGTGTTGTGCTAAAAAAATAATATTTATGCTGTTTAATTTTAATTATAATATATAATTTTTATATTAAATTTTTATAATTAATATATTTTACTAAAACTTATAATAAAATTCTCTATATTAAAACTTACAAACATTTATTATATATTTTATTAAAATTTATTATATATTTTACAAACACTATCTATAATAAAGCTAGTACTTTTTTAAAGAAAAAGATGTATTAAACAAAAACGGAGAAATACAAAGACCGGAGCATTATTCAATTAGTCTAAATAAAAGTATAATCAATCTAAATAGATAAAATTACATAAATAGACTCAATCCTGAATAATCTTAACAAACAAACACTTTCATAACTTAACCAACTGTCAATTCATAATCAATCGATGTACCATTAACCGTTAAGAATGTGTGATTGCCTCCATTTATAAACACATGTTCAGATCATATATTGTCCGATGTGGGACTCTTAACATTAACTTCCTGCCACAATAGCAATAAGCATACAAGCCCTTTTGAATATAATAATCCATATTCAAACAATAAAAGTGAATTAGTTAAGATTGAGATTTAAAGATAACAACCAATCATGATGGAGAATTTGTCATGGCCCAAGCTAAGAAAAATGAGGAATTTAAAAACCAAAACATGCATATCAATGAAATTCTTAGACAATTAGCGTCTAAATTTGATCTAATGACCATACATAACAAAATCTTGAAGACTCAAATCTCTCGAGTAGAAAAACAACAAGTATCATCATCTACTCTTTCTAGAACATTTCGGGATACATTTGAATGTTGTCACATTAAGGAATAAAAAATCACTACATGACACTAGTGAAAGGATAAGAGAAAAGGCGAGGAGAGTGAAAAGTTCCAACCCACAAATGAGATTGTGGAAGAAGGAAAAGAGAAATCATATGTTACTCATACGTCTTATAAACAATTAATCCCTTATTTATAAAGAAAAAATAGAAGAAAGCATTAAGAAATTTGTAAAGTTGGTAAAAAAATCTATATATCAATATTTCCTTCATAAAGGCTCTATCTTAGATACCATTATATGCCAAATTACTTAAAGAGATTATGTCAAACAAATAAAATTTGGAAGATAAGAAAACAATGACACTTGCATAAGAGTGAAACTCAATAGTTTAAATACATTACTACATAAGCTAAAAGATCCGACGGGTTTTTCAATTCCTTCTGTTATTGGAACCATAAGTTGTGTATATGTATGAGAGAGAGAGAGATGTGATATAATGGCTAGTGTTATCCTAATGCCCTAACAGTTTTTAGAAAATATTAACCTCGTTGAGATGCAATCCACAAATATATCCTTTCAATTAGCCGACCGATCCACAAAATATATGGTAGAAATATTGGAAGATGTTCTCATAAGGATAGGATACTTGTCCATACCCCCATCGATTTTTTCATCATGGAAATGGAGGAGGATTCCTAAATCCTTATTATTTTAGGTAGACCTTTCCTCGCCACTGCTGCAACCGTATTAGACATTAAGTGTGGAAAATTTATCTTTAATGTGGTGGATGAGAAGATCAAGTTTATTTTGTCTAAACTCATGAAAAATAGTGTAGGGTGTTTACGGTGGTTTAAAGGACCTACTCATGTGAGGTGAGAGACTCTGTATGTAAGCATTATATTTATAGTATTATGAGTAAGTTATCATATGTCCTTTATCCCATTTGAGGAGTGGTATTTATATAGGCTTTTGGCCTAAAACTTAGAAAATTCTAGGAGGTGGTAACTGCTCCTCTTTGACAGAGGGATGTTGTTGACTACCTATTATTCAAGAGGTCATGGTACAACTCAGTCTGCATACCTGATGGAAGGATAATGGCATTGCACACATGTCTTATATGGAGGGATAACTTCTCCAGTGTCGTGTGTCACTTCATTAGGTGGGAACCCTCACATCACTCTTATTTGGGGATTTTCACAAATGTAACACTACAATAGACTATAAAAAAAATGAAACTATTTTTCAAAAATAATATTTGTGAATATGTGACTTGCCTTGGAATCAATTCGGTCTTGTCTTTATCATGTCTCGTCCTTATTAGACTCGTATCGCATAGAGATTTATCGAGTTTATAGTCTAGTTTGGGTCTATATAATTGACCCGATCTAGTGTTAGGGTCGAGTTTGAGTTACATATAACCCTACTTTACTCGTCCTTTGATCATCCATAATTTGAAAAATATCGTGCTTTTTAATTCAAATTCATTCTTTGATGATGCTTAGAATATCGGATCTTGTTTGTTGAGTCAATCATTAAAATTTATTCAAACATAAAATCACAATTTTTTTCTCTTTTAATTTAAGTAAGTGTTATTTACATAGATAATTTTTTTTCTTTTGTAATTTCACCATCAAAGTACGGCATTGTTTTGTCTCATCATTACATACTCAACCAACAACTTGAGAGTCGATGATATAGATCCACTTTTATATATATATATATATATATATATATATATATATATATATATATATATATATATATATATATATATATATATTCAAATCACTTTAATTTTTTCATTTGTATAAGTATTTTACCATTTTGTATTATTAATTTAATCTTATGAGTTTCTTCACAGCTTCATCTTTTTAAATTTTAACTAAAAAAAGTTGAGTTGTTTCCGACACAACCCACCAATTCCAACTAATTAATACCTTATTTTTAGTAAAAAAAATAACTAATAGGTAGAGAAAACATACAAGTGTGAGTACACAACAGAATTTGTTATCATTATTCATTAGTGTAAATATCTAAAAGTAACCATATGAGCACTAGGTACCCTTTTTATTACAAGTTACATTTAGTTTATTTATTATGCATAACCACCAATCACTAGTATATCTCAATTGAAACTTAGTTGATACTTTGGTGATTTATCAGGCCTAAAGAGTCCAAAGTGTCTCTCAATTTCAGGACCTGGCTTCTGATTTTCATCAAACATAGCAAAAAGATAAGTCTCAATAGGTCCATTAGGCCTCTTAGGAGTCCCACCCTTAGCATGCCTAATCAAATTCCCATAATATGTTGCAGCATTTCCAGCACTAGCTCCAGTTCCACCTTCAGATGGCCACCCACTTTCAGACACAACAATCTTCACATTTGAACCCCCTACTTTTTCAAGAGCAGCATAAATTGAATCCAAAATTGCATCAAATAAATTTTGGTAACCAACTTCATTCTTCCCTTGTTTTGTAAACAAAGCATAGTCAAGACCAATGCTTTGTTGGTTATTAACATATGAGAAATAAGGATACACATTAGCAAGAAGTGGTGAGCCGTTGCTAACTAAAAAGTTAACAATAGGCCTTATGTAACCAACTGAACCGTCGCTAAAAGCGCCATCGTTTGGCGGGTAAGATTTTCCAATTAGAATTGTGTCTATCGCGGTAGACACTTTAATCTGGCCTAAATTGGACGAAGATATCGCGTTTTGAATGTTTTGCAATGCGGGAAGAACCGAACTTGCTTCGGGCGAATCTGCGTGAATCTCATTCCCGACTGCAATGTATTTGATTTTCACACTTGGATAATACGGTTTTACGTTTTTGTTGACCCAATCAGCGGCGGCCTGAGCGTTCGTGAGTGATTTAAGAACGTCGTTCGGGACGCCGAGGATTACCTCTATGTTTGAATTTTTTAGGGCTTGAAGTGCTGCATCATCTGGATTGTATAAGCGGATTTTACCAATTCCATTTGATTTGTATAAATCTATCACTGCTTGCCTTGTTGGGAGATTATTTCCAAATCCTCCATAACAAACACCTACGGATTGTGCACCTGCATGTTTAATATAAATTCATATTAATAATTGGACCAAATACCAAATGTACCAAAAGTTTGATAAATAAATGTTTCATAAAAAATGAAAGAAATAGTAATAGACCCGTAAATTCTACTGCAGTAGAAGATAACAATACTCCAATAAGCACCAATGTGATAGACATGGTTGTGTTTGTTTTTGATTATATAAAAACTATAAGTTTGCAACCTATATATAGGCATAGTTTTGGCAATTGGGTCACTATATGTTAATGAAATTATTTTCCCCGTCAATCACTCCATGGAAAAAAATATATACATTTTGAAATTTATGGAATTCCCTGCAAATGAGGATATCACAACGCCACACCGATGGCTTTGACAAGTCGCATGGCGTATGTAATCTGCCAGTTGCGTTTACTCATGTTGCGGTTTCTATTGAAACGTTAAAATTTTCAATGATATTTATATTGGAGTGTCAATATCGTCGGTCGCTAGAAACAATAAGGTGGTCCATGTGACATAGTGGACTCCAATTTCGTTATCAGACTGTGGTAACCTGTTTGCTTCGTAAGCATTGAACTCCTTTAGTTCTCTTGTTGTGGACCATTGTAATTACACCAGCTACCTCAGCCTTATGTGTTAAAAGTTTAGCATAGCATGGTTCAACACTCGAAGTTGACGCGGTCATAATCCATATTATGGTTGTATTATCTTTTCTCTCCATTTTTATCATGAATTTAATATTCCTATATAAATTAACATGTTCTAATTTTAATTTATAGACATGTTTGTGTCTATTTTGCTTCTGCACAAAATATGAAAAATTATGAGGAATACAAATTCTAATTTAAGATATTAGATCGGATTTTATTTTATATTTTATTTGTTTTTTTAATCATTGAAGTGTTATATTTGTGAGCTTTTCCGCTCCATTAGTACACAGTTGGTCATCATAAGAGTGTCTGACTCTCTGAAGTGAAATTGTTATCTGACACTTTTAGGGACGTCGTCTGTAACAACCCAATTTTTAGTATTTATTTATTATACTATTATTATTAGATTTTATTTTATTTATAGTATTAATTAATTAATGGGTTGTTCGGTAGTATAATAATCGATTATATTAATTAATTTGGTGTGTTAATTAATTATTTAGTTGATAGGAGATATCATGAATAATTGAATTAATTAACTTGGTGGATATATGGTGTTAGTTTAATTTATTTGAATTAAATAGAGATATTTAAATATTAGGTTTTATTGGGCCTATTAATTAAATTAGAAGTATAATGACTTAAGCCTAAAGAGAATACTAATATAAATAGTAAGAGGTGAGGAGAGTGAGAATTAGGATTCATTTGATCATTGAAGGTAATAGAGAAAGAGGAGAGGAAAAGTAAAGAGAAAAGCTAGGGTTCCAGAAAATTGAAGAGGTAAGGGGGAAATCCTTATTATTATGGGTTAGTATGATTGGGTCAATGGGTAGATGTATGTTTAGGTTAAAATCCTTAATTTGCATGATTTTAGGATTGTTAGGTGTTGATGAGTATTCTTGATTTGTGATGATTTAATTG
Organism: Lathyrus oleraceus; assembly: GCF_024323335.1. Taxonomy (NCBI): domain Eukaryota; kingdom Viridiplantae; phylum Streptophyta; class Magnoliopsida; order Fabales; family Fabaceae; genus Lathyrus; species Lathyrus oleraceus. Next base: position 279,135,258 of record NC_066585.1, on the reverse strand, counting down.
TGTTAAAACTGGAAATTAATGTTATATACTTAGAGTAATGTATGAGTTATAATTTTCTGAACGTGTAGCTTTTTACGGAATTGAAATCGGAGGTCCGGAAGTCCTCCAACGATGAAAACCGCGGAAAATTCTGCATTTTGTCCGTTGCAATCGCGATCCCTTTTTATGTTTTTCGGTCGGAATCATTTTGGTCATAACTTTTGATCCGTAAGTCCAAATCGAGTGCCTTTTGAAGCGTTAGATAGCTGAAACAGAAGGCTATAACTTTGTTTCAGGAATAAAATAATTTTGGTGATTATTTCATGGACGTTTTTGGGGTTGAAGAAGATGAAAATTATGTTGGAAAATTTAGAAAAACAACAACTTTTTAGTAACGCCTTAGTGCACGGTGTTATTCATAACTTTCAACTCGTTAATCATTTTGGGTTGGGGTTTAAAGCATTAGAAGGTGACTCTAATAGATATTATGTGAATGGTGTATTTGTTATGAATGTTAAGATGGTAGAGATGATCTTAATTGCATATTATGTGAATGGTGTATTTGTTATGAATGTGTATATGTACCATTGGTGGATTGTGAATGATTTATTATTATGAATGTGTATATGTACCATTGTTGGATTGTGAATGATAGATTGTTATGAATGTGTAGATTGTGAATGATAGATTGTTATGAATGTGTATATGTACCATTGTTGGATTGTGAATGATATATTGTTATGAATGTGTATATGTACCATTGGTAGATTGTGAATGATATATTGTTATGAATGTGTATATGTACCATTGGTGGATAATTCATAGAGTTGAATTATGGCACATGACTGGTGTATTAACCTTCATATATGCATACTCTTGCCTTTGACCTGGGGTCCCATGTGGGAACCCCGGCCATATTGTATGCGCCCTCGTTTTCTATGCCTTTGGATCATCAGACAATGAATCCAACGCATGAGATGAGTCAACCTCTTTTGACTCTCTTAGCTTCCCATTAGACTGGACTAGCGTCCCTTGGGTCCTGTGCACCTTGGGCATTGCACTTCCTGCATCCCCTTTATGTTTGATTATTGTTTGTTTGGCATAATTAGTGAACAAGTCCCTTAACTTAATTTAATGTTCCACTTTAGTCCCTTAATTAAAAAATTGTTACAAGTTAGTCCATTAACTTCACTTTTGTTACTATATTTGGTCCCTTTAGTCAATTTCTGCCAAAAAAATGTTAAATTCTGGTGACGTGGTATAACAGCAAGGTCATTGGTATAAATCTGGATTAGCATATGTAGTTAAAAACTGATACACTATTTAAACTGCAAGGGTTTTGTTTTTGGGGAAACCTCACAGTTTAAATATTGTATCCGCTTTAACTACATATGTTGACTTAGATTTGTACCAATGACCTTCCTGTCACATCACGTCACCATCAATTACCTCATCATTATGAAGTATTAAATGCTTCACGTGCCTCTAGAATCCGAACGACTCTTTCTTAGGGCACTCACATGAGGGGACTCAACTATCTAAGTTTCTCCTGAGCGGACTCGATTGTCTAAGTCTCGTCTGTGAGAATCGCCTAAAAAGGTATCGCATAAGAGACTCGATTATCTAAGTCTCGTTTGAGGGACTCATCTTTTTAAGTCTCATTTAAAGCACTCGTCTAAGGGACTTGATTATTTAAATTTCGTCTAAGAGACTCCTCTTTTCAAATTTAGCCAGAAGGACTTGTATTTCCAAGTCTCACCTAAAATAGGATTATCGTCTACCTTGTTTAATCACTGCTCCCTTCTTCCGTACTTGTGTGTGAAGGACGGTTAAGTAAGAAAATTCCGATAGAAAATCCATATATAATATCTGACACATGAAAATATGTTTATCTAATGCAAAAATTGTTTTTTATCTCTTCCGAACAAACTCAAATTTGACATAAGAATATGAGAAAAAAATCAATTTTGATGTTTTACAGCATACTATCTAACACAGACCATAATAGAAAGTGAGAATTAAACAAGTATATCACCTTTCATTATATAAATAGTAACATGCTAACAACAACAACGTCATGTGCACTCTGGCACAATTATTCATAGAATGCAATACTTAGCTACATATATATTTTTTGTAAAAATCATCCATTAATTTATCTAATTGAAATTTATTTGATATTTAGGCGATTTATCAGGATTAAAGAGACCAAAATGTTGTTCAGTTGATGCACCATTCTTCTGATTTTCATCAAACATGGCAAACAAATAAGTCTCAATAGCCATACCAGGTTTCTTCACGGTCCCACTCTTAACATGATTAATCAAATTACTATAATATGTGGCAGCATTTTCCGGTGTTGCCCCATCTCCACCAGCAGATGGCCATCCACTCTCAGACACAACAATCTGCAAATTAGAACCCCCGACTTTCTCAAGAGCAGCGTATACTGAATCCAACTGCGCATCAAAGAGATTTTGATAACCAACATCATTGTTTCCTTGTTGATTAAAAAGAGCATAATCAAGATGAATGTTTTGTTTATCCCCGACATAAGCGATGTATGGATACACATTTGCAAGAAATGGTGACCCATTGGTCACTAGGAAGTTAATTATTGGTTGTATATAAGACCTTGCTGGGTCAATAAAAGCACCATTGTTAGGTGGATAAGAATTCTGAATCAAAGACATGGCTATTGCTATAGAGACCTTGATTTGGCCTTGTAAATTAGCAGAAGAAATTGCGTTTTGAATGTTTTGCAATGCAGGGAGAATGTACTGGGCCTCATTGTCATTAGGGTAGATTTCATTTCCAACAGTGATGTACTTAATTTTAACATCTTGTGAGTAGGGTTTAACAAATTTGTTGATCCAGTTTGTGGCTTCATTGGCATTTACAAGAGAAGAAAGGGTTTCCTTAGCCACATCAAGAATCAATTCAATGTTGGAACCTCTAAGGGCTTGAAGAGCTTCTTCATCTGGATAATATAAACGCATTCTGTTAATGCCTTTTGATTTATATAAATCCACAACTTCTTGCTTGGATGGTAGGTTATTGCCAATCATTCCATAGCAAACTCCTATGGATTGTGCACCTGCAAAGACATACACTTTGTCAGAATTCGAACTCGCAACCTTATAGTCATTAATATAATAAAATTAATTATGAATATATATTACTGTAATTACCTGTAAATGCTAATCCAATAGACAGTATACCAATAAGCAGAAAAATATTAGACATATTGAAGTGTTTCTTTTTAGTAATATATTGTTTGATGAATGATACCAAAATGGAAGTACACAACTTTGATATCTTTTACTCCACCAGATAATCCATATTTATATGCATAAGAATAAGCCAACATTTCATGAAGTCCATATTTTGTATTAATTGCAGAGTGGCCCTCCAATAACATAGGACTTTTAGCCCCTTCAAGAACTCAACTAAAGTTAATGCTATGTTTTTTAATTCCAACCATATTTTCGGTGGTGCAATTGCATATACATTTGTTTATTGAATGGTCATATGTTTAATAAGTTATTGAATTTCTAATAAAAAATGAAGGGATTGAATTTGAGTAGTTTAATGAACTTCAAGCAAATAACAAATTATTTGAAGAAGAATCTGATTTTGTAAGTGATGGAGATCGTATCATATTTGGTTGGACTTTTCTTATGAACTAGTCTTTCCAATTTAATGCATAATATCCATCAATTCATGACTTTTCTTTGGAAAAGCCAACTTGAATATATATACTGACCATTTCAAAGAAACTTATAGCTATATGGGGCACACGACATTTATAACATATTCTAGACTAGACATTAGTAACCACTATAACACTAAAGGCTAGTAGGACAACGTCACCATAACGTTAAACTCATACGTAAGTATGACATGGTTAATTGCACAAAGCCCATGCATTAATGCAGTAGTAATCTATGCCACATAAAAAAAATGCTTCTACCTTTCCTAGATATAATTATTGTTAGGACATAGAAGTAGTATTGGTTATAAATAAACTTGAGAAAACAAACTACAACTAAATTTACAAACCTAACCTTTTATGTTTTTTTTCTTGTCATGTCATGTTGTCTTTTTAAAGGGTTATTTTGAAATTTTACTCTTAATGCTACAATAAATTAATTTTATAATTAATAATACTACTATAAATCTTTTTATTCAAAACTATTTAATAATATTTTTATATAGATTCTTTCAAATTAATTAATAACACAAAAGTGTATATATACTAATAAAAATGAATATTTTTGTACCACACTTAAAAATTAATCACAAATTAATTAGTTGGTTTAATTTATATTTTTAAATAAAAATGAGAATTTTCAAAATATATAACTCATAATTTTTATAAAATAAACTAATTAATCTTTTCCATATTATTCATTTGAAAATAAATAACCGGTAAGCATATAAAAATGAACTCAGACAAATACGTGTCATTAGAAGTGTTTGCGGTACAGTTTGAATTATTTTAAGGTAAAAATTCATTCGATTTAAAGATAAATCTTTTCACAGTTTCGTTTAGTTTTGAATGATTGATTAAAAAAATTTGATCTTATCCGATTCAATTTGAAGCGGTTTAATTTGGATCGGTTCTTGAATAATTAATTATAAACTATATTTTTTATTAAGATTATAAAAATTATAATAAATAATATATTTGATATAATATATAATATATAATATATTAAAAATTAATATTTTATGGTTGAAACAAATGAACAATAAAAATAAATATAGTAAATTAAACTAATAAGTAATATTAAAAAAATAATTATAAACGAATAATAAATTAAAACAATCATATCATATTAATAAAAAATAAGTAAGTATAAAAATACATACATAAGATTCAGTTTGATTTGGATCGATTTTAAAAAATTAATGAAAAATCTAATTCAAATCGAGCAGTTTTTACAAAATAACATCCAAATACATCTAATCATTTTTTATTTTTTTTTATGATTTATGATTTTTTTTTCGATTTATGATTTTTATTTTGATCAGTTTGAATTGAACACCCTCTATGTGTCATTAATGAATTGGTCGAAATCAAGATTATTTTATAATATTATTGAAAATAACTGGAGTCAATTATAATCCTTTAGTTAGATAATTTTCAAAAATGAGTGCTAAAAACCAAAATAATATTTAAGAAATTGTTGGAGCCAATAATTTATACAAAACACAAATAAAATTGAAAAGTTGGTGTCCAATCATGCCACTGACTCATCCAAGAGGCATCAATCTCATTGTCTATTTAAGGGAGGTTCATTTAAACTCAGACCAAAGTTGAATATGGAAGGTCGTAATACAATCATTTTTAGCATTAAAGAGTAACTCCAATGAAAGTTTTTTTATGGGTTTGCTAGGCTAAAGTGGAGAGTTTTAAAATGGATTTTTTTTAAATAATCGATTTTAAAAATAAAATCGTAAAATAATCAAATTTTTTTAAAAAATATCAATATAACCACTTTTTTCTATTGATGTGTTAGTTGAACTGACGCATCCAACTAACCTACATAGGAAGAGCCAATGTTGCACTACGCCAAAAATGACTTTTAACAGCGCATCTTAGACGGCGCTTTTAAAAGAAAGCGCTGTCTAAGGTTAAAATAAAAAACAAACACGGAAAATGTTCCAAGAAAATAATAAAAGCGCTGTCTAATGGGGGGTCTTAGACAGCGCTTTCTAAAAGCGCTGTCTAAGACCCCCCCTTAGACAGCGCTTTTAGAAAGCGCTTATAAATATAGACTTTAGACAGCGCTTTTGGTAAAGCGCTGTCTAAAGTCTTTAAATTAAAAAAAAAAATTAAAACCAAAAGCGCTGTCTAAGGGGGGGTTTAGAAAGCGCTTTTGGAAAGCGCTGTCTTAGGCATACCTTAGAAAGCGCTTTACACAAAAGCGCTGTCTAAGGTCTTATTAAAATAAAATTTCAGACCACAAGCGCTTTCGTTCTCTGTTATTTTGTTTTCCCTCTTCTTCACTCACCTCAAAAACTTACGCCATTTCCACAAAAGCGCTTTTGTTTTCCTTCTTCTCAACTCACACAATAACCCTACCTTCTCACTCTCGGCGGCCGTGCTCACGTATTTCTCTCTGGAAACAAACCCTAAATTTCTCACTGTACGGCGGTGCTCACGTATTTCTTCTCACTATACCGGCAGCGAAACAAACCCTACCTTCTCACTGTACCGGCGGTGCTCACGTACTTCTCACCATAACCACACCTTGATAAGTCTCTTTCTCAAACCCTAAATAACTTTGGTACCAAATGCATGTTGAAGTAGAGGTAATGACTACATTGTATTCATTCTTGCATATGTGAATGTTTATGGTTTGTGAGTGATATTTGATTTTATATAATGTGTTATAGATGAACATTATGTGTGAAAACTCTTGCCCCATTTTATATTTTTCTGTATTTTTCTGTATCACCAATGTTGCTTCTGTTGAAAACTCAGTCATATTTTTCTGTATCACCAATGTTGGTTCTGTATTATGTGTGAAAACTCAGTTATATAAAATGACCCAAATTTTGAGATTTTGAAGTTTATTCTGTTGCCTTAGGGTTGAATGTTGGTTTTGAAGTTGAATCAGTTAGTGTTTAGGGAATTAAAGTGTTAGTTTGAAATGTTAGTTAAGTTAGTAAGTTAGTGAAAAGTAGTTAGTTGGTTATTGATAATATGATTGTTAGTTGAGTTGATTCGATAGTTAGCTATGAAACTGTTAATTATGTGTCAGAGACTGTTAGAGATTAATTAGAACAGTTTTGTTAGTAGGACTGTTATGAAATTTGAAATGTGATTCAGTTAGTTATTTAGGAAAGTTGGTTAGTCATGTTTGAATTGGCAAATAAAATTAGTAAGTTAGTTAATATTGAATGGACAAGGTTTATTAGTGTATTTTGAAATCAGTTATTGAAATGCTAATAGGAGTTAAAGTAGTAGTTAGTGTATCAATTTACTAACTCATGCTAGTCTGAAAAGAACAAGCTACAAAGTTTGGTGACAGGTGAATACTAGTTAGGATGTTAAATGGATTTTGGTGAATGTATTTTGAAATCAATTTGAATGTTCATTGAAACTACTATGGAATAATAGTTTTGACCAGTTGAATGTTCAAAGATACTACCTTAGTTATGTATTTTCGTCTAGATTAATTGTTTACTTTAATAAGTAGGAAAACCATGGATAAAACATGGATCTGTGCCGATCGAATGACCAAAGAGTACGAGAGTGGGGTTTTGGAATTCGTTAAGTATGCTGTTCAACACGCTGAAAACCCCAGACGAATGCATTGTCCTTGCTTGCGTTGTTGTTATATTGGTAAGGTTGACGCACATGGATTGAAATCGCATTTGCTGAGGCATGGAATTGATCAAAGTTATCAGTGTTGGATATTTCATGGTGAGAAAATTAACGAGAATGTTGAATCGAGTGGAAAAAGTAGTACGACCTATGCTTCATACGACAAAGACACGGAAACATACGATTGTGATCGAGTTGAAGAGATTGTAGAAGCACTGGAAGAAGATCTTCATGATTGTCCTGAAATGTTTGAGAGGATGATAAGCGATGCAGAGAAACCGTTGTACAAAGGTTGCACTAAATTCTCAAGACTTTCTGCGGTATTAAAGTTGTACAACTTAAAGGCGGGCAATGGATGGTCGGATAAAAGTTTCACAGAGTTGTTGGGCCTTATGAGAGAAATGCTACCGGATGATAATGTTCTTCCTAATCGAACCTATGAGGCAAAAAAAATGTTGTGCTCTATTGGCATGAGCTATGATAAGATACATGCTTGTCCTAACGATTGCATTTTGTTTCGTAACGAATATGCAATGTTAACTGAGTGCCCTAAATGCGGTTTGTCTCGTTATAAGAAAAGATTATCTCCCGCAAAAGTCTTATGGTATTTTCCGATAATTCCGAGATTTAGGCGCATGTTTCGTAGTGAAACCGATGCAAGACATCTTACTTGGCATGCAGATGAAAGAATTATTGATGGAATGTATCGGCATCCGGCTGATTCACCACAGTGGTCGAAGATTGATAATGATTATCCTGAGTTTGGATCAGAAGCAAGAAACCTTCGATTGGCATTATCTACTGATGGAATGAACCCACATGGTCTTCAAAGTATCTCACATACCACATGGCCTGTGATTCTTATGATTTATAACCTACCTCTGTGGCTATGTATGAAGCGTAAGTACATGATGTTATCTATGTTAATCTCTGGGCCTAAACAACCAGGGAATGACATAGACGTATACTTGACACCTCTAATCGAAGATTTAAAGATTTTGTGGGAGAACGGTGTGGAGGTTTATGATGGATATAGGAAAGAAAGTTTCAATTTGAGGGCGATGTTGTTTGGCACAATTAATGATTTTCCAGCATACGGGAATCTATCTGGGTATAGCATTAAAGGTCAACGTGCGTGTCCTGTTTGTGAAGACGGAACCGATACGATTCGATTGGAACTTTGCCAGAAGAATGTGTTTCTCGGTCATCGTAGATTCTTACATTCTAAACATCACTACCGTGGGTGGAGAAAAGCATTCAATGGAGACACCGAACATCGTAGAGCTCCACCCGCATTGTCAGGTGAACAAGTTTTTGAAAAGGTGAAAGATGTGCGTACTGAGTTTGGCAAGCCTTTTGCACATAAGATTGTGAAAGGTGGGTGGAAGAAAAGGTCGATATTTTTTGAATTGCCATATTGGAAGTCTTTGTACGTGAGACATTTTCTCGATGTTATGCATATTGAAAAAAACGTATTTGAAAGTGTTATCGGTACATTACTCAATATAAAAGGCAAGTCTAAGGATGGCCTTAAAGCAAGGGAGGACATGTTAAAAATGGGAATGAGAACTGAATTAGCACCCGTGAAGAAAGGAAGACGAACATATCTACCACCTGCTGCTTTTACTTTATCTAGAAAGGAGAAAAAAAATTTGTGTAAGTCTCTGAGTGAAGTTAAGGTTCCAGAAGGATACTCATCTGATATCAGAAGACTTGTTTCTATGAAAGACCTCAAGTTGAAGAATTTGAAGACACATGATTGCCATGTTATAATGGAACATTTTCTACCGATAGGTATACGTTCTATTTTGCCAGAAAAAGTAAGAAGTGCCATAACTAAATTGTGTTTTTTCTTTAGGTCAATTTGTAGTAAGGTGATCGATCCCGAGATCTTACCAACACTACAAAAAGAGATTGTAATTACCTTGTGTGAGCTTGAAATGTATTTTCCTCCGTCTTTTTTTGACATAATGGTTCATTTAGTTGTTCATCTTGTGAAAGAGACACAGTTGTGTGGACCAGCTTATATGAGATGGATGTACCCTGCTGAACGGTATATGAAAATATTAAAAGGGTACGTGAAATCCCGAAGTCGACCAGAGGGTTGTATTGTTGAACGATACATTGTTGAAGAAGCTGTTGAGTTTTGTACTGAATATTTGTCTAACGTTCAATCGATTGGACTCCCCAGAGCTCAGATTTTCGACAAAATGGAAGGTAAAAAATTAATTGGGAATAAAATTGTGACAATATCAAGGGATGAACGGGATCAAGTTCATTTGTATGTTCTGCACAATAATAATGAGGTTGAGCCATATGTTGAAATGCACAAGGATGTACTCCGAAGGTTAAATCCGAACAGAAATGAAAATTGGATAGTTATAGAGCACAATCAAAGTTTCATACAATGGTTGAAGGATCATATTTATTTGAAGCGCTCTTCAGATCCTTCTTCGGTAACAGAGAGGTTGAGATGTTTGGCATATGGTCCAAGTTTGCATGTGTTTTCTCATAGCGCATATTCAATTAATGGATACACATTTTATACCAAAGAACAAGATGATAAGAGTACTATGCAAAATAGTGGTGTCACCGTGCTAGCTGAAGCAATGCATATATCAAGTATGAAGGACTTAAACCCCAAATATGCAAATTTGTCATATTTTGGAGTTATTGAGCACATTTGGGTGTTTGATTACGAGAAGTTTCAGATTCCCATCTTTGGTTGCAAGTGGGTGAATAGTAGTGGCATACGAATGGATAAGTCTGGATTTTTGCAAGTTGATCTTACTAGGGTGGGGTACAAAGATGAACCTTTTATTCTAGCATCTCAAGCTAAACAAGTGTTCTATGTGAATGACCCGAAGAGTACAAAATGGTCTATAGTGCTTTTCTCTAACAAAGTGACTGATGATAGCGGTGTCGATCAATGTGATATTGATGTTGAGAATGAGTCATGCATTAGACGGAATGAGTTGAATAGAAATGATGAAGTTGAGGATCTTATACCGGATGAGTCATATATAAGAAACGATCATAATGAGGGAATTTGGATCAATTCATCCGTACGCATTGCTAAGAAACAAGTGATTAATATTCCAACAAAGAAAAGAAAGAGATGTTAGTGACTTAGGTAAATTATCCATGGTTTCTTTATTTATTTTTTTTCATTTGTTTTGATTATAAGTTATATGTGATAATGCATGATTTCATTATATTTTTGTTTTCAATTGCTTTGATTATAAGTTATATCTGATAATGCATGATTTCTTTATTTTTTTGTTTTCAATTGCTTTGATTATAAGTTATATTTGATATTTGATGGTTTCCTTGGTTTATTACAGGTTAGACATGGCTGATAACCAACATGAGGAAGTTAGTAAAGTATCCGCGGAAGAAGAAATTCGAAGAGGCATCACAGTAATGCGAAGGGTGGTCCAAGGAAGATCTCGAGGCATCATACTAGATGTCTCTTGGAACAACCAGGGACAACTTATAGAACCTAATGGGCATACCTTAACTAGTTTCATCGGTGCACTAGTAAGGAATGAAATTCCCATTACATGTGATGATTGGAGAAATAAAGAGTTGAAAGAGTCCAAAGAAAAAATTTGGAGTGAGATAAAGGTACAATCATTTGGCCCTTAATTATACGGTATCAATTATGTTTTTTCAATTACCGATACTAACTATCAATCTGTATGTTTTTCTTAGCGATGTTTTAACATCGAAGAGGAAAGAAGAGGGTTTTGTATGAAATTGGCCGGAAAGCTTCTTAGAGGGTTTCGGACATTTTTATCATCCAAGTTCCTTAAGGATGCGGATGGTAATTTTGTGGATGCGGAGCTTCCTAGAAAATATGAAAGTTTGATATCGGCTGAAGAATGGGAAGCTTTCAAATCCAAAAGACAAGACCCGACTTTTCAAAGAATAAGTGCTACAAATCAGGAAAGAGCATCAAGTCCCGCATATCCGTACCGAAAAGGACGTGTCGGATATGGACGCTTAGAACAATCCATGGTAAGTATTTATAAATTGCGAAAACAAATTTGTTCATCATATATTAGTTTTATCTGATCAAATTGTATGACTTAATGTGTAGCTGCAGAAGGAGGAAAGTTCAGAAACATCTCTTCCTGCACATGTTTTGTGGAAGGAAGCCCGTGTGGGCAAATCTGGAGTTCCACAAGAAGAAGTTTTAAACGTATACCAGAAATGTGTAAGTATAACATTTTTTCATTAATTGAATAACATTTTTATACACAAATATTTGACAAGTATACGGTATTCATCTGATTTTTCAGGAGGAGCTATCTCAGTCTCTATCTCCCGATGATACTAAGAGCATACTTAGTCGGGCATTAGATGTCCCTGAGTATTCTGGTCGGGTGAGGGGTAAGGGATTTGGAGTCACTCCGACCTCCCTCAGTGTTAAAAAAGGAAAGGCTCCTAGTAATCGGGAGCTTCATGCAAGATTGGAAGCCATGCAAGCTGAGCTTGATGCACTGAGGAGAGAAAGAGAGGCTAGCGCCTCAACGGTATACAAAGATGCTTCGGACAAAAACAGTATCAACTGTACCTTTCAGCCGAACATTCCAGAGGTAATTACATATAATTGTCTTAAATTGAACTATTTGCTTAAATTATGTATTTGACATATATACACATTAACGATTTCTTGTTATTATTGGTTTTAGGGCATTTCCCATTGTCAGCTGTATTTATCGTCACCATACTATCGGATGGTTGGCAAGGGAAAAGTGCATAACGTTAGCGGAGTATTACTCCACACTAGAGAGCTCCCTGCTGGATGTTTGAAGGTATCAGTTGATATTGCAGTTGAGCCGAATGCAGCATTACCATATCCTAGCGATGATTCGGATGCAACAACGGTGCACGAAGCAGTAGGTTCGTTTGTTGCATGGCCGACAAACCTCATATGCGTAGGATATGAGGTATGCTTAAAACTTATGTTAACTTTAATGTGTATATTCAAAGTTTAAAATTTATGCTTAAAATTTTACTTACATATTTTCCTTGGTTATGTTAAATAGACTCCCACAAAATCCAAATCAAAAGAAAATGAGGTTAGCAATGCCTCCGCACAACAAAAAAAGGAGGTTAGCAACGCCTCCGCACGGGTAAAAAGTTCTGGTGCTAAGAAGACCGTAGCTAGGAAAAAACCTACCGCCAAGTATAGGTCGTGCCTCAGGACATTTATAGAGATGACCGATATACCGACCGGAGGTGTTCGGAATGTACATATGGAGGTAGGGATTTTCGGCTTTGATTACGACCAAATGATTGGTAATGAAGACTTCATGCAAGTTTTTGGTCATGAAGAAATCGGCGTCAACGTTGTCAACACATATATTAGGTAAATCCGGTCTACTTTGTTTTATTAATTAAACAACTTATGTTAATGATGTTTACTTTATGTTAATCCGGTTTACTTTATGTTTCAAAAGAGGTGTTAATGATGTTTTTATATTAGGTTTTTGTATGACAAATTGATGCGCCCCAATGATTTGGACGAGTCATTCGGATTCTTAGCACCCGCGACCGTCAACTTAGGTTTAATCTTAAGTAGACCGCATACCGTGACGGAGTATGTTCTTCAGATCCTCATGGAGAATAAAGATGCGGAGAAGTTGTTTTTTATACCGTTTAATACCGGGTTAGCATTTCATTCTAAATTCATCTATTATAATTATTTTCCAAGTTACCATCTAACATTTGCCTAATCATTACAGTGGACATTGGTTGTTGCTCGCAATCAATCCTATCCGAGAAATTGTGTATTATCTTGACTCGTTAGGAAATGATTGGACAACATACCCGGATATGAAGAACCTAATTGACACGTAAGTGAGAATGTTCAAAAATTTTCTTAGTTTATGTGAATTGTTCTAATTGCTTCATTTTTATTTTATTAGCGTCCTACAAGCTTTTCGGGCCCAACGAGATATCCAAACCTCAAGGAGGAGCGCCAACCGCATTACATGGATTAAAGTGGCGGTATATTTTTAATTACCATATTTTTTATTATATTAGTGATGACACTTGATAAAACTTAGGATTTATAATCCATATTTTTTTTTCATGTAGTGTCCTCAACAACGTAATCAAATAGATTGCGGGTATTTCGTGTTGAGGTTTATGCGAGATACTCTTGCTTTGGGCCGATTAGTGATTCCCACCGATGTATGTATTTCTAACTTATGAGTTATTTTTATATTTACACATATCTCATATAATTAAATAGTTGGAATTAATTCAAAATATGTTATATTATTATGTAGTACTTTGAGGAATTCAAGTGTGCATTTTATACAAAGGATCAAGTGGACGAAATCAAAGAGGAGTGGTGTCAATTCATGATAGAGCTCAAAGTTTTTTCATAAATTTGTGTAATTAATGTGTACATTTGTAGTATATGTAATGACTTGTAAATGTGTACATAAATTTGTATATATTTTGATACATTTAAGGCAAAATTGGTTTGAATTGGTATATATATATATATTTGTTAGCCAAAAATTGGTAGAAAAAAGGCCAAAATGGCATGTATAAAATGTGATAACTGTCTGTCAAAATCTGGTTGAAAACAGGTAGAAATTCTGGTTTATAAACCTGGAAAAAATGTGGTTTAAAACAAAAGCTTCAAAAATTTTCGTATACATTAGACAGCGCTTCTGTAAAAAGCGCTGTCTAAAGGGGGGTTAGAAAGCGCTTAAGGCAAAAGCGCTGTCTAAGGGGGGGGGCTTAGACAGCGCTTTTTGAAAAGCGCTGTCTAAGCCCCCCCCCCCCCCTTAGACAGCGCTTTTGCCTTAAGCGCTGTCTAAGGTATACCTAAAAAAATTAAAATAGAGGGGGCTTAGACAGCGCTTTTTGAAAAGCGCTGTCTAAGCCCCCCCCCCCCTTAGACAGCGCTTTGGCCAAAAGCGCTGTCTAAGGTATACCTAAAAAAATTAAAATAGGAGGGTCTTAGAAAGCGCTTTTGGCCAAAGCGCTGTCTAAGGGGGGGGCTTAGACAGCGCTTTTAAGATTTAAAAAAGCGCTGTCTAAACCTTTAGCAGCGGAGGTTTAGACAGCGCTTTAAAGCGCTGTCTAAGGCCAAAAAAAGCGCTGTCTAAGGTCTTGTTTGGCGTAGTGTTGTGGGCGCATGCATGCAAAACCAATGCATGTAGGTGCCACATGCATTGGCGCATGCATGTGTGTGTATGCCACATGCATTGATGCATGCATGTGTTAGTGTGTGTGGAGCCTAGTGCATTGGTGCATGCATACTTTGGTTCTTCTATAAATACCATGCGCATCTCCCATATTTTTTCAGACAACTTCTTACCCTCCTTCCGTTTCCTTCAATTTCTTCAATCTCCTTCAATTTTGTTTTCTTTAATCATGTCTGAATACATTCACATGAGAAATGGCGATTTAATCTTTTCAGCAGTGCAACCTTCGATAAAGATTCGACTTTGGAATATAGAATCGTTCGAACGTCTTAATCGAACGTTGAACCATTGGTTAGATGGAGCAATTGCAGAGGGTGAAAGGATTAGAAGAATTAAATGACTTGAGTCCACGTTCAACCAAAATGGAGAAGTTCGTGTATGGGTGGATATTAAGACTGATAGAGACGTTCACAGGATGATGTATAATATGTTCAAAATTGTTTTGATGGTTGTAATCGCATAGTTATAGTAATGGTATTTTATTTGTTGTAGTCTGTTGTGTTGTTGCTTGTGTGTTGAATGTGTTGTATTTGTTTGTGATGGTATTTTCTTACAAAGTTATCATATGAAATAAATGTTGTTTTTAATATAAATCAAAAGAGATACAATTAAAATTATCTTGTTATGCTTGTTCCAACACTGGGACAGTTAGTACGATTATGACCAGGCTGACGACATGAACTACATAATTGAACCATTTTGTTCGCTGTATCCATTCCGGTTCGAATACGGGTGTTGTTTGGATGATCCTTTTTCTTTCTTTGCATTACTTCATTGTGCTAGAGAATGTCCCCTTGATATTCAGGCCAATAATCCTCTTTTGCTATCACTGAAAATCTAATTTTGTAAACATTTGAGAGGTTTATGACTTTGTAAACGTCGGATAGTAAGTAGGATGGATCCCGTCGAACATTTGAACATGCCGCTATGACATGGGAGTAGGGCATACGAAAGGCTTGGAACTCTCCGCATTCGCATCAACCTCTATCTAGTTTCACTCTATATTGTCCCTTAAGTATGCCTTCATTGTGATCTATGGACTCAGTAACATTTTACCAACCTTTAGTACGGCCAAACACCGTGACCACATGTGTGTTAGCTTTGGCATCTTCGTGTCTAATGAATTTCATTGAATCATCACTGAACAACTGCCCAAATTGTAACACTGAACTCAATTTGGAATGTTTGGTCTCAAACAGCGCCCCTAGCCTGAAATAGGTTGTTTGCACTAAAGCGTTTATAGGTAGGTGTCGGATGCATTTGAAGACAAAGTTCATTGATTCCACGAGATTTGTTGTTATGTGGACCCAACGTTGACCGTTTCCATATACCCTAGTCCACTTCTCCAATGGAATATTGTCGATCCACCGTATTGCATATGCATTTGACAATCTGATGTCTTCACAGTAGTGTTTGAAAGAAGGTTATGTTAATGCATACCCTGCATTGACAACTTTCTTCCGCAACGTTTGTCTTTGATCTTCCGCATAAAAGTTTGAGCGATATGTCTAATGCAGTAGACATGCGTCGACGGAGGATCCTGCCAGCCATTATCAATGTTTTTGTAGGCACTCACTATTGAAGGGTGTCGGTCAGAGATCAAATATAAGTTAGGTTGAGGAGCAACGTGCAATCGGAGATTTTTTAGGAAAAAACTCCATCCCTCAGCAGTGTCCCCTTCAACTAGGGGAAAAGCAATTGGGAAAATCATGTTGTTGTCATCTTGTGCCACTACCATCAGTAGTGTTCCTTTATATTTTTCGTACAACCATGTACCATCAATTTGTATAATAGGTTCACAGAAAGAAAAATCTTTGATGCATGGTTGATACGTCCATAAGATTCGGTGGAATATTCTATTTTCAATAGCACAAGTCCCGTCTTGGGTATACGCCGACAACGTTTCCAACTTGACAATAGTCTCTGGAGCATACTGTTTAAAAGTCACCAAGTATTTTGGAATTTGTTTATAAGACTCCTCTCAATTGCCATACACTTTTTCAACCTCCTTTGTCCTAGCTATCTAAGCCTTCCTGTATGATGGAGTATAGTTGTATTGTGTTACAATATGCGAGATTATTGTACTCACCTTTAACGACGGATTATCGTTAATGACAGACAAAATTTTATCGCATATTAACTGAGAGCTAAGTTTGCGATGGTCTTGCATTGGGTTCGTGATCATGCATGTGTGAACTGGACCCATGGAGTTGGTCAAGCATGGGGTTGGTCAAGAATGTCGTCACTCGCCCCGGTAAACGGGCAGTAACTCATATTCCCCTTTGCAACAAAGTAAGTTTAAAATTTTACCATCTAATTTATTAGACTTTATGTTACAACTAACTGTAAATAATATTTTTCAAATGTTTTCGATCAAGGTGGTCAGTTAAATGGATGAACTACAACAGGTGCCCGAAACACGATGTAGTAGTCTATCGCAAACTATATTAGACCACATTGGATCAGATGATGTAATACTACTACACAACTCTACATTTGATTTAAAAAAATTATCCAATTACATATCATTTAATCATGTCATATTCTTGTACAGTTTATCTGGAGGCCATATATGGGTCTTGATCATCAGGTTAACCATGATGATGATGCAGTTTGGACAGCAAAAACACCAATTATACGATTCACTACTATGGATCTGGGGGCGTTTCAATCGGGCGAGTCATTGAATTTCTTGTCAATTCTATGTAATTTTTTTATTAAATATAATATAATTTTTATTTTCAATATTTCATTTAATTAATTATAATTATAACATTTAAAATTATTATATATATATATATATATATATATATATATATATATATATATATATATATATATATATATATATAAAAGGAGCATGCGCCACATGCATTGGCGCATACACTATATAGTGTATGCATGCGCCAATACATGTGGCATCAAGGCATGCACGTGACACCTATATGCATTGGCTTTGCATGCATTCGCCCACAACCTTGGCACCTCCTATGTAGGTTAGTTGGATGTACCAGTTCAACTGGCGTATCCGTAGAAAAAAAATATTTTAATATATTTTTTTAAATTTTGATTATTTTAAAATTTTATTTAAAAAAATTGGTTATTTAAAAAAAAATCTTTAAAATGAACAAGAGTTTTCCATAATAAAAAACCATTGCATTGTGAAGCAATGTGTCATTCATTTGCCAAATAATAAATTAAATAGTTTGTTGTATTTATTCTTCTCTTTTTAACAATTCACTGTCAAATAAGTTAATGTATTTATTTCTTCTTTTTTAATCATAATACTTAAATTAATATTTTTAATTAAAATAAAATGTATGAATAATATCTTAATATATGAGGTAAAAATTTGGGAAATTCTTTAGGTTTGCATAATGAAAAATGAATGTGTTGTTTCTAAATAATATGTCTAATGAGTCACACAAAGAACTAAAATATGAGTAACACCACTGAAAATTGTCTAACATATTATTTAAATGTGAAACATTGAGAAAAACACCCTCACAAGACCCATACATTCTTCAAGAACTCAATCTTTGGGTATTATATTTGATTAGCCTAATTTTATGTTTTCTAATATCTTCAATAAAATAAAAATAATTATTTATAATTAAAATCATATAGTATTTGTCTTTAAATAATTAATTAAAAGTAAAGTTTATTTATAATTATAAACAACAATTTTATTACACTATCTATAGTTTTTTACAAATTTTCACGTTATTTTTTATAAAATAAATCAACTAAAAACTATTGAAATGTACACGGGACACGTACTTTATCTTTAATAAATTAGTTAAATTTAATATTTTTTAAATAATTTTTATATAAGATAAAGAATAGTTATAATATATGAATTCCATTTTTGATAAAACACATACATGAGATATATATATAGGTATTTTTATAAATTTAAAAAGACATTGATATAATTAAAAAAAAATAGACGATAAATATAAAAAGTACAAGATATATATAAATAAAATATAGTTGACAAAATTTGTTAATGAAAATATTAATTAATTAATAGCACTATTAAGTATTATAATACATGGGGTAAATATATGTCAACGATACAAAAAGTGCCGGAAAAATATTTGTTAATAATAAATATCAATAATACCAAACACAAGATTGTCAATAATACATGATATGACACAATATTATTATTATTATTATTATTATTATTATTATTATTATTATTATTATTATTATTATTATTATTATTATTATTATTATTATTATTATTATTATTATTATTATTATGTAACATCAAAAAATACATCACCCGCATTTTCTATTAGTTAATAAAAAACATATAACAAAATATTTTATTAATAAATACATAAAAATTACATAATAAAATTTGTTAAGAATTAATACATAAAAAAAACTTAAGATAAATATTTATTTTCAATAAATATTTTTAAAATAAAACTAAATCAAATAAGAAAATTATACCGACTTAAAATATTTAAAATATATAAAAGTTAAGTCTAACAATTCGGTATATATATTTAAAATCAAACTATAATATCCATACTTATTTCATTCAATTACGTTAAAAATGTCTAAGTGTTGTGCTAAAAAAATAATATTTATGCTGTTTAATTTTAATTATAATATATAATTTTTATATTAAATTTTTATAATTAATATATTTTACTAAAACTTATAATAAAATTCTCTATATTAAAACTTACAAACATTTATTATATATTTTATTAAAATTTATTATATATTTTACAAACACTATCTATAATAAAGCTAGTACTTTTTTAAAGAAAAAGATGTATTAAACAAAAACGGAGAAATACAAAGACCGGAGCATTATTCAATTAGTCTAAATAAAAGTATAATCAATCTAAATAGATAAAATTACATAAATAGACTCAATCCTGAATAATCTTAACAAACAAACACTTTCATAACTTAACCAACTGTCAATTCATAATCAATCGATGTACCATTAACCGTTAAGAATGTGTGATTGCCTCCATTTATAAACACATGTTCAGATCATATATTGTCCGATGTGGGACTCTTAACATTAACTTCCTGCCACAATAGCAATAAGCATACAAGCCCTTTTGAATATAATAATCCATATTCAAACAATAAAAGTGAATTAGTTAAGATTGAGATTTAAAGATAACAACCAATCATGATGGAGAATTTGTCATGGCCCAAGCTAAGAAAAATGAGGAATTTAAAAACCAAAACATGCATATCAATGAAATTCTTAGACAATTAGCGTCTAAATTTGATCTAATGACCATACATAACAAAATCTTGAAGACTCAAATCTCTCGAGTAGAAAAACAACAAGTATCATCATCTACTCTTTCTAGAACATTTCGGGATACATTTGAATGTTGTCACATTAAGGAATAAAAAATCACTACATGACACTAGTGAAAGGATAAGAGAAAAGGCGAGGAGAGTGAAAAGTTCCAACCCACAAATGAGATTGTGGAAGAAGGAAAAGAGAAATCATATGTTACTCATACGTCTTATAAACAATTAATCCCTTATTTATAAAGAAAAAATAGAAGAAAGCATTAAGAAATTTGTAAAGTTGGTAAAAAAATCTATATATCAATATTTCCTTCATAAAGGCTCTATCTTAGATACCATTATATGCCAAATTACTTAAAGAGATTATGTCAAACAAATAAAATTTGGAAGATAAGAAAACAATGACACTTGCATAAGAGTGAAACTCAATAGTTTAAATACATTACTACATAAGCTAAAAGATCCGACGGGTTTTTCAATTCCTTCTGTTATTGGAACCATAAGTTGTGTATATGTATGAGAGAGAGAGAGATGTGATATAATGGCTAGTGTTATCCTAATGCCCTAACAGTTTTTAGAAAATATTAACCTCGTTGAGATGCAATCCACAAATATATCCTTTCAATTAGCCGACCGATCCACAAAATATATGGTAGAAATATTGGAAGATGTTCTCATAAGGATAGGATACTTGTCCATACCCCCATCGATTTTTTCATCATGGAAATGGAGGAGGATTCCTAAATCCTTATTATTTTAGGTAGACCTTTCCTCGCCACTGCTGCAACCGTATTAGACATTAAGTGTGGAAAATTTATCTTTAATGTGGTGGATGAGAAGATCAAGTTTATTTTGTCTAAACTCATGAAAAATAGTGTAGGGTGTTTACGGTGGTTTAAAGGACCTACTCATGTGAGGTGAGAGACTCTGTATGTAAGCATTATATTTATAGTATTATGAGTAAGTTATCATATGTCCTTTATCCCATTTGAGGAGTGGTATTTATATAGGCTTTTGGCCTAAAACTTAGAAAATTCTAGGAGGTGGTAACTGCTCCTCTTTGACAGAGGGATGTTGTTGACTACCTATTATTCAAGAGGTCATGGTACAACTCAGTCTGCATACCTGATGGAAGGATAATGGCATTGCACACATGTCTTATATGGAGGGATAACTTCTCCAGTGTCGTGTGTCACTTCATTAGGTGGGAACCCTCACATCACTCTTATTTGGGGATTTTCACAAATGTAACACTACAATAGACTATAAAAAAAATGAAACTATTTTTCAAAAATAATATTTGTGAATATGTGACTTGCCTTGGAATCAATTCGGTCTTGTCTTTATCATGTCTCGTCCTTATTAGACTCGTATCGCATAGAGATTTATCGAGTTTATAGTCTAGTTTGGGTCTATATAATTGACCCGATCTAGTGTTAGGGTCGAGTTTGAGTTACATATAACCCTACTTTACTCGTCCTTTGATCATCCATAATTTGAAAAATATCGTGCTTTTTAATTCAAATTCATTCTTTGATGATGCTTAGAATATCGGATCTTGTTTGTTGAGTCAATCATTAAAATTTATTCAAACATAAAATCACAATTTTTTTCTCTTTTAATTTAAGTAAGTGTTATTTACATAGATAATTTTTTTTCTTTTGTAATTTCACCATCAAAGTACGGCATTGTTTTGTCTCATCATTACATACTCAACCAACAACTTGAGAGTCGATGATATAGATCCACTTTTATATATATATATATATATATATATATATATATATATATATATATATATATATATATTCAAATCACTTTAATTTTTTCATTTGTATAAGTATTTTACCATTTTGTATTATTAATTTAATCTTATGAGTTTCTTCACAGCTTCATCTTTTTAAATTTTAACTAAAAAAAGTTGAGTTGTTTCCGACACAACCCACCAATTCCAACTAATTAATACCTTATTTTTAGTAAAAAAAATAACTAATAGGTAGAGAAAACATACAAGTGTGAGTACACAACAGAATTTGTTATCATTATTCATTAGTGTAAATATCTAAAAGTAACCATATGAGCACTAGGTACCCTTTTTATTACAAGTTACATTTAGTTTATTTATTATGCATAACCACCAATCACTAGTATATCTCAATTGAAACTTAGTTGATACTTTGGTGATTTATCAGGCCTAAAGAGTCCAAAGTGTCTCTCAATTTCAGGACCTGGCTTCTGATTTTCATCAAACATAGCAAAAAGATAAGTCTCAATAGGTCCATTAGGCCTCTTAGGAGTCCCACCCTTAGCATGCCTAATCAAATTCCCATAATATGTTGCAGCATTTCCAGCACTAGCTCCAGTTCCACCTTCAGATGGCCACCCACTTTCAGACACAACAATCTTCACATTTGAACCCCCTACTTTTTCAAGAGCAGCATAAATTGAATCCAAAATTGCATCAAATAAATTTTGGTAACCAACTTCATTCTTCCCTTGTTTTGTAAACAAAGCATAGTCAAGACCAATGCTTTGTTGGTTATTAACATATGAGAAATAAGGATACACATTAGCAAGAAGTGGTGAGCCGTTGCTAACTAAAAAGTTAACAATAGGCCTTATGTAACCAACTGAACCGTCGCTAAAAGCGCCATCGTTTGGCGGGTAAGATTTTCCAATTAGAATTGTGTCTATCGCGGTAGACACTTTAATCTGGCCTAAATTGGACGAAGATATCGCGTTTTGAATGTTTTGCAATGCGGGAAGAACCGAACTTGCTTCGGGCGAATCTGCGTGAATCTCATTCCCGACTGCAATGTATTTGATTTTCACACTTGGATAATACGGTTTTACGTTTTTGTTGACCCAATCAGCGGCGGCCTGAGCGTTCGTGAGTGATTTAAGAACGTCGTTCGGGACGCCGAGGATTACCTCTATGTTTGAATTTTTTAGGGCTTGAAGTGCTGCATCATCTGGATTGTATAAGCGGATTTTACCAATTCCATTTGATTTGTATAAATCTATCACTGCTTGCCTTGTTGGGAGATTATTTCCAAATCCTCCATAACAAACACCTACGGATTGTGCACCTGCATGTTTAATATAAATTCATATTAATAATTGGACCAAATACCAAATGTACCAAAAGTTTGATAAATAAATGTTTCATAAAAAATGAAAGAAATAGTAATAGACCCGTAAATTCTACTGCAGTAGAAGATAACAATACTCCAATAAGCACCAATGTGATAGACATGGTTGTGTTTGTTTTTGATTATATAAAAACTATAAGTTTGCAACCTATATATAGGCATAGTTTTGGCAATTGGGTCACTATATGTTAATGAAATTATTTTCCCCGTCAATCACTCCATGGAAAAAAATATATACATTTTGAAATTTATGGAATTCCCTGCAAATGAGGATATCACAACGCCACACCGATGGCTTTGACAAGTCGCATGGCGTATGTAATCTGCCAGTTGCGTTTACTCATGTTGCGGTTTCTATTGAAACGTTAAAATTTTCAATGATATTTATATTGGAGTGTCAATATCGTCGGTCGCTAGAAACAATAAGGTGGTCCATGTGACATAGTGGACTCCAATTTCGTTATCAGACTGTGGTAACCTGTTTGCTTCGTAAGCATTGAACTCCTTTAGTTCTCTTGTTGTGGACCATTGTAATTACACCAGCTACCTCAGCCTTATGTGTTAAAAGTTTAGCATAGCATGGTTCAACACTCGAAGTTGACGCGGTCATAATCCATATTATGGTTGTATTATCTTTTCTCTCCATTTTTATCATGAATTTAATATTCCTATATAAATTAACATGTTCTAATTTTAATTTATAGACATGTTTGTGTCTATTTTGCTTCTGCACAAAATATGAAAAATTATGAGGAATACAAATTCTAATTTAAGATATTAGATCGGATTTTATTTTATATTTTATTTGTTTTTTTAATCATTGAAGTGTTATATTTGTGAGCTTTTCCGCTCCATTAGTACACAGTTGGTCATCATAAGAGTGTCTGACTCTCTGAAGTGAAATTGTTATCTGACACTTTTAGGGACGTCGTCTGTAACAACCCAATTTTTAGTATTTATTTATTATACTATTATTATTAGATTTTATTTTATTTATAGTATTAATTAATTAATGGGTTGTTCGGTAGTATAATAATCGATTATATTAATTAATTTGGTGTGTTAATTAATTATTTAGTTGATAGGAGATATCATGAATAATTGAATTAATTAACTTGGTGGATATATGGTGTTAGTTTAATTTATTTGAATTAAATAGAGATATTTAAATATTAGGTTTTATTGGGCCTATTAATTAAATTAGAAGTATAATGACTTAAGCCTAAAGAGAATACTAATATAAATAGTAAGAGGTGAGGAGAGTGAGAATTAGGATTCATTTGATCATTGAAGGTAATAGAGAAAGAGGAGAGGAAAAGTAAAGAGAAAAGCTAGGGTTCCAGAAAATTGAAGAGGTAAGGGGGAAATCCTTATTATTATGGGTTAGTATGATTGGGTCAATGGGTAGATGTATGTTTAGGTTAAAATCCTTAATTTGCATGATTTTAGGATTGTTAGGTGTTGATGAGTATTCTTGATTTGTGATGATTTAATTGTGTTAAAACTGGAAATTAATGTTATATACTTAGAGTAATGTATGAGTTATAATTTTCTGAACGTGTAGCTTTTTACGGAATTGAAATCGGAGGTCCGGAAGTCCTCCAACGATGAAAACCGCGGAAAATTCTGCATTTTGTCCGTTGCAATCGCGATCCCTTTTTATGTTTTTCGGTCGGAATCATTTTGGTCATAACTTTTGATCCGTAAGTCCAAATCGAGTGCCTTTTGAAGCGTTAGATAGCTGAAACAGAAGGCTATAACTTTGTTTCAGGAATAAAATAATTTTGGTGATTATTTCATGGACGTTTTTGGGGTTGAAGAAGATGAAAATTATGTTGGAAAATTTAGAAAAACAACAACTTTTTAGTAACGCCTTAGTGCACGGTGTTATTCATAACTTTCAACTCGTTAATCATTTTGGGTTGGGGTTTAAAGCATTAGAAGGTGACTCTAATAGATATTATGTGAATGGTGTATTTGTTATGAATGTTAAGATGGTAGAGATGATCTTAATTGCATATTATGTGAATGGTGTATTTGTTATGAATGTGTATATGTACCATTGGTGGATTGTGAATGATTTATTATTATGAATGTGTATATGTACCATTGTTGGATTGTGAATGATAGATTGTTATGAATGTGTAGATTGTGAATGATAGATTGTTATGAATGTGTATATGTACCATTGTTGGATTGTGAATGATATATTGTTATGAATGTGTATATGTACCATTGGTAGATTGTGAATGATATATTGTTATGAATGTGTATATGTACCATTGGTGGATAATTCATAGAGTTGAATTATGGCACATGACTGGTGTATTAACCTTCATATATGCATACTCTTGCCTTTGACCTGGGGTCCCATGTGGGAACCCCGGCCATATTGTATGCGCCCTCGTTTTCTATGCCTTTGGATCATCAGACAATGAATCCAACGCATGAGATGAGTCAACCTCTTTTGACTCTCTTAGCTTCCCATTAGACTGGACTAGCGTCCCTTGGGTCCTGTGCACCTTGGGCATTGCACTTCCTGCATCCCCTTTATGTTTGATTATTGTTTGTTTGGCATAATTAGTGAACAAGTCCCTTAACTTAATTTAATGTTCCACTTTAGTCCCTTAATTAAAAAATTGTTACAAGTTAGTCCATTAACTTCACTTTTGTTACTATATTTGGTCCCTTTAGTCAATTTCTGCCAAAAAAATGTTAAATTCTGGTGACGTGGTATAACAGCAAGGTCATTGGTATAAATCTGGATTAGCATATGTAGTTAAAAACTGATACACTATTTAAACTGCAAGGGTTTTGTTTTTGGGGAAACCTCACAGTTTAAATATTGTATCCGCTTTAACTACATATGTTGACTTAGATTTGTACCAATGACCTTCCTGTCACATCACGTCACCATCAATTACCTCATCATTATGAAGTATTAAATGCTTCACGTGCCTCTAGAATCCGAACGACTCTTTCTTAGGGCACTCACATGAGGGGACTCAACTATCTAAGTTTCTCCTGAGCGGACTCGATTGTCTAAGTCTCGTCTGTGAGAATCGCCTAAAAAGGTATCGCATAAGAGACTCGATTATCTAAGTCTCGTTTGAGGGACTCATCTTTTTAAGTCTCATTTAAAGCACTCGTCTAAGGGACTTGATTATTTAAATTTCGTCTAAGAGACTCCTCTTTTCAAATTTAGCCAGAAGGACTTGTATTTCCAAGTCTCACCTAAAATAGGATTATCGTCTACCTTGTTTAATCACTGCTCCCTTCTTCCGTACTTGTGTGTGAAGGACGGTTAAGTAAGAAAATTCCGATAGAAAATCCATATATAATATCTGACACATGAAAATATGTTTATCTAATGCAAAAATTGTTTTTTATCTCTTCCGAACAAACTCAAATTTGACATAAGAATATGAGAAAAAAATCAATTTTGATGTTTTACAGCATACTATCTAACACAGACCATAATAGAAAGTGAGAATTAAACAAGTATATCACCTTTCATTATATAAATAGTAACATGCTAACAACAACAACGTCATGTGCACTCTGGCACAATTATTCATAGAATGCAATACTTAGCTACATATATATTTTTTGTAAAAATCATCCATTAATTTATCTAATTGAAATTTATTTGATATTTAGGCGATTTATCAGGATTAAAGAGACCAAAATGTTGTTCAGTTGATGCACCATTCTTCTGATTTTCATCAAACATGGCAAACAAATAAGTCTCAATAGCCATACCAGGTTTCTTCACGGTCCCACTCTTAACATGATTAATCAAATTACTATAATATGTGGCAGCATTTTCCGGTGTTGCCCCATCTCCACCAGCAGATGGCCATCCACTCTCAGACACAACAATCTGCAAATTAGAACCCCCGACTTTCTCAAGAGCAGCGTATACTGAATCCAACTGCGCATCAAAGAGATTTTGATAACCAACATCATTGTTTCCTTGTTGATTAAAAAGAGCATAATCAAGATGAATGTTTTGTTTATCCCCGACATAAGCGATGTATGGATACACATTTGCAAGAAATGGTGACCCATTGGTCACTAGGAAGTTAATTATTGGTTGTATATAAGACCTTGCTGGGTCAATAAAAGCACCATTGTTAGGTGGATAAGAATTCTGAATCAAAGACATGGCTATTGCTATAGAGACCTTGATTTGGCCTTGTAAATTAGCAGAAGAAATTGCGTTTTGAATGTTTTGCAATGCAGGGAGAATGTACTGGGCCTCATTGTCATTAGGGTAGATTTCATTTCCAACAGTGATGTACTTAATTTTAACATCTTGTGAGTAGGGTTTAACAAATTTGTTGATCCAGTTTGTGGCTTCATTGGCATTTACAAGAGAAGAAAGGGTTTCCTTAGCCACATCAAGAATCAATTCAATGTTGGAACCTCTAAGGGCTTGAAGAGCTTCTTCATCTGGATAATATAAACGCATTCTGTTAATGCCTTTTGATTTATATAAATCCACAACTTCTTGCTTGGATGGTAGGTTATTGCCAATCATTCCATAGCAAACTCCTATGGATTGTGCACCTGCAAAGACATACACTTTGTCAGAATTCGAACTCGCAACCTTATAGTCATTAATATAATAAAATTAATTATGAATATATATTACTGTAATTACCTGTAAATGCTAATCCAATAGACAGTATACCAATAAGCAGAAAAATATTAGACATATTGAAGTGTTTCTTTTTAGTAATATATTGTTTGATGAATGATACCAAAATGGAAGTACACAACTTTGATATCTTTTACTCCACCAGATAATCCATATTTATATGCATAAGAATAAGCCAACATTTCATGAAGTCCATATTTTGTATTAATTGCAGAGTGGCCCTCCAATAACATAGGACTTTTAGCCCCTTCAAGAACTCAACTAAAGTTAATGCTATGTTTTTTAATTCCAACCATATTTTCGGTGGTGCAATTGCATATACATTTGTTTATTGAATGGTCATATGTTTAATAAGTTATTGAATTTCTAATAAAAAATGAAGGGATTGAATTTGAGTAGTTTAATGAACTTCAAGCAAATAACAAATTATTTGAAGAAGAATCTGATTTTGTAAGTGATGGAGATCGTATCATATTTGGTTGGACTTTTCTTATGAACTAGTCTTTCCAATTTAATGCATAATATCCATCAATTCATGACTTTTCTTTGGAAAAGCCAACTTGAATATATATACTGACCATTTCAAAGAAACTTATAGCTATATGGGGCACACGACATTTATAACATATTCTAGACTAGACATTAGTAACCACTATAACACTAAAGGCTAGTAGGACAACGTCACCATAACGTTAAACTCATACGTAAGTATGACATGGTTAATTGCACAAAGCCCATGCATTAATGCAGTAGTAATCTATGCCACATAAAAAAAATGCTTCTACCTTTCCTAGATATAATTATTGTTAGGACATAGAAGTAGTATTGGTTATAAATAAACTTGAGAAAACAAACTACAACTAAATTTACAAACCTAACCTTTTATGTTTTTTTTCTTGTCATGTCATGTTGTCTTTTTAAAGGGTTATTTTGAAATTTTACTCTTAATGCTACAATAAATTAATTTTATAATTAATAATACTACTATAAATCTTTTTATTCAAAACTATTTAATAATATTTTTATATAGATTCTTTCAAATTAATTAATAACACAAAAGTGTATATATACTAATAAAAATGAATATTTTTGTACCACACTTAAAAATTAATCACAAATTAATTAGTTGGTTTAATTTATATTTTTAAATAAAAATGAGAATTTTCAAAATATATAACTCATAATTTTTATAAAATAAACTAATTAATCTTTTCCATATTATTCATTTGAAAATAAATAACCGGTAAGCATATAAAAATGAACTCAGACAAATACGTGTCATTAGAAGTGTTTGCGGTACAGTTTGAATTATTTTAAGGTAAAAATTCATTCGATTTAAAGATAAATCTTTTCACAGTTTCGTTTAGTTTTGAATGATTGATTAAAAAAATTTGATCTTATCCGATTCAATTTGAAGCGGTTTAATTTGGATCGGTTCTTGAATAATTAATTATAAACTATATTTTTTATTAAGATTATAAAAATTATAATAAATAATATATTTGATATAATATATAATATATAATATATTAAAAATTAATATTTTATGGTTGAAACAAATGAACAATAAAAATAAATATAGTAAATTAAACTAATAAGTAATATTAAAAAAATAATTATAAACGAATAATAAATTAAAACAATCATATCATATTAATAAAAAATAAGTAAGTATAAAAATACATACATAAGATTCAGTTTGATTTGGATCGATTTTAAAAAATTAATGAAAAATCTAATTCAAATCGAGCAGTTTTTACAAAATAACATCCAAATACATCTAATCATTTTTTATTTTTTTTTATGATTTATGATTTTTTTTTCGATTTATGATTTTTATTTTGATCAGTTTGAATTGAACACCCTCTATGTGTCATTAATGAATTGGTCGAAATCAAGATTATTTTATAATATTATTGAAAATAACTGGAGTCAATTATAATCCTTTAGTTAGATAATTTTCAAAAATGAGTGCTAAAAACCAAAATAATATTTAAGAAATTGTTGGAGCCAATAATTTATACAAAACACAAATAAAATTGAAAAGTTGGTGTCCAATCATGCCACTGACTCATCCAAGAGGCATCAATCTCATTGTCTATTTAAGGGAGGTTCATTTAAACTCAGACCAAAGTTGAATATGGAAGGTCGTAATACAATCATTTTTAGCATTAAAGAGTAACTCCAATGAAAGTTTTTTTATGGGTTTGCTAGGCTAAAGTGGAGAGTTTTAAAATGGATTTTTTTTAAATAATCGATTTTAAAAATAAAATCGTAAAATAATCAAATTTTTTTAAAAAATATCAATATAACCACTTTTTTCTATTGATGTGTTAGTTGAACTGACGCATCCAACTAACTTACATAGGAAGAGCCAATGTTGCACTACGCCAAAAATGACTTTTAACAGCGCATCTTAGACGGCGCTTTTAAAAGAAAGCGCTGTCTAAGGTTAAAATAAAAAACAAACACGGAAAATGTTCCAAGAAAATAATAAAAGCGCTGTCTAATGGGGGGTCTTAGACAGCGCTTTCTAAAAGCGCTGTCTAAGACCCCCCCTTAGACAGCGCTTTTAGAAAGCGCTTATAAATATAGACTTTAGACAGCGCTTTTGGTAAAGCGCTGTCTAAAGTCTTTAAATTAAAAAAAAAATTAAAACCAAAAGCGCTGTCTAAGGGGGGGTTTAGAAAGCGCTTTTGGAAAGCCCTGTCTTAGGCATACCTTAGAAAGCGCTTTACACAAAAGCGCTGTCTAAGGTCTTATTAAAATAAAATTTCAGACCACAAGCGCTTTCGTTCTCTGTTATTTTGTTTTCCCTCTTCTTCACTCACCTCAAAAACTTACGCCATTTCCACAAAAGCGCTTTTGTTTTCCTTCTTCTCAACTCACACAATAACCCTACCTTCTCACTCTCGGCGGCCGTGCTCACGTATTTCTCTCTGGAAACAAACCCTAAATTTCTCACTGTACGGCGGTGCTCACGTATTTCTTCTCACTATACCGGCAGCGAAACAAACCCTACCTTCTCACTGTACCGGCGGTGCTCACGTACTTCTCACCATAACCACACCTTGATAAGTCTCTTTCTCAAACCCTAAATAACTTTGGTACCAAATGCATGTTGAAGTAGAGGTAATGACTACATTGTATTCATTCTTGCATATGTGAATGTTTATGGTTTGTGAGTGATATTTGATTTTATATAATGTGTTATAGATGAACATTATGTGTGAAAACTCTTGCCCCATTTTATATTTTTCTGTATTTTTCTGTATCACCAATGTTGCTTCTGTTGAAAACTCAGTCATATTTTTCTGTATCACCAATGTTGGTTCTGTATTATGTGTGAAAACTCAGTTATATAAAATGACCCAAATTTTGAGATTTTGAAGTTTATTCTGTTGCCTTAGGGTTGAATGTTGGTTTTGAAGTTGAATCAGTTAGTGTTTAGGGAATTAAAGTGTTAGTTTGAAATGTTAGTTAAGTTAGTAAGTTAGTGAAAAGTAGTTAGTTGGTTATTGATAATATGATTGTTAGTTGAGTTGATTCGATAGTTAGCTATGAAACTGTTAATTATGTGTCAGAGACTGTTAGAGATTAATTAGAACAGTTTTGTTAGTAGGACTGTTATGAAATTTGAAATGTGATTCAGTTAGTTATTTAGGAAAGTTGGTTAGTCATGTTTGAATTGGCAAATAACGTTAAACTCATACGTAAGTATGACATGGTTAATTGCACAAAGCCCATGCATTAATGCAGTAGTAATCTATGCCACATAAAAAAAATGCTTCTACCTTTCCTAGATATAATTATTGTTAGGACATAGAAGTAGTATTGGTTATAAATAAACTTGAGAAAACAAACTACAACTAAATTTACAAACCTAACCTTTTATGTTTTTTTTCTTGTCATGTCATGTTGTCTTTTTAAAGGGTTATTTTGAAATTTTACTCTTAATGCTACAATAAATTAATTTTATAATTAATAATACTACTATAAATCTTTTTATTCAAAACTATTTAATAATATTTTTATATAGATTGTTTCAAATTAAATAATAACACAAAAGTGTATATATACTAATAAAAATGAATATTTTTGTACCACACTTAAAAATTAATCACAAATTAATTAGTTGGTTTAATTTATATTTTTAAATAAAAATGAGAATTTTCAAAATATATAACTCATAATTTTTATAAAATAAACTAATTAATTTTTTTCCATATTATTCGTTTGGAAATAAATAATTGATTTTTTTTTAAAATAACCATGTTTTTCAAAAAAATTGTGAAAAGATAATTCAAATTTGTAACCAACAAAAATCAAACACACAACCTTTTCATTAGGAGTCAAACACATTACCACTGCACCACAGACCCTTCATATCAATTTGTTTCATCATTGATTTAATATACCGTGTATAATTACAGTAGATCAATAAATTACTAAACCTTAGTTGAATTTTTTTTTCACTTAATTTTAAAATAATGTATAATTACAATAGATTAATTTTTTTCATCTCTATATATTTGTCTTAATTATTTTCACTTAGAATTTTTGTACCTATTTTAAAATTTTAAATTAACTAAATATATATTTAATTTTATTTTATCATTGTTTTAAAATATATAAGTTAAGAATATTATTTAATATTTGCATTTTATATTCTTAAGAGTACGTTAAAGTTTTTATCTGTATACTTTTTAATATTTAATATTTCTAAGTTTTATCGCTAAATCTATATCACAAAAAATAAGTGATAATTTAGGTTTAATGTATTTTTTTCTTAATTTAATTTTAAAATGTATTTTAAGCCTCTATTTGTTTTAAGAAAAATTATACTAGTATTAAGGAGTATAGGGATATTCCAACTCATAATTACAAAATATTAATTTCATTATATTAAGCGTAGTAATCAATATGTATTAAATTTAATCCTAATAGCAAGTTATGGCCGAAACAAGAGTTTGATGGTATCTTTTCAACCAAATTATATTCTTTCTATGTTTTGCTTACCTTTATTTCACATTTAAAATATTCAACAAAACAAATATAGTCTACTAGATTACAACATAGAAATTACATTGAATTAGTTCTGACTCCATCATTAATGGTATTGATTTTCGGTAAAAAAAACAAACTCTAACTAAAATTTATTCATTTAATATTCATTTTTAAATATAATTTAATTATAACGACGCTAAGTTCATTTTATATTATTTATTTAATCTTAAGAATATAAAATGCAAATATTAAATAATATTCTTAACTTATATATTTTAAAATAATGATAAAATAAAATTAAATATATATATTTAGTTAATTTAAAATTTTAAAATAGGTACAAAAATTCTAAGTGAAAATAATTAAGACAAATATATAGAGATGAAAAAAATTAATCTATTGTAATTATACATTATTTTAAAACTAAGTGAAAAAAAAATTCAACTAAGGTTTAGTAATTTATTGATCTACTGTAATTATACACGGTATATTAAATTAATGATGAAACAAATTAACATGAAGGGTCTATGGTGCAGTGGTAATGTGTTTGACTCCTAATGAAAAAGTTGTGTCTTCAATTCTTGTTGGTTGCAAAATTGAATTATCTTTTCACAAACAACACTTAGGCGCCAGATGCATTGGAGCGCCTCCTCTAACTTTTTGGGGGGTGCATATAAAAATGAGACAAATATGTGTCATTAGTCTTCGCAGTACAGTTTGAATTATTTTAAGGTAAAAATTCATTCGATTTAAAGATAAATCTTTTCACAGTTTCGTTTAATTTTAAATGATTGATTAAAAAAATGATCTTATCCGATTCAATTTCAAACTGTTTAATTTGGAACGATTCTTGAATAATTAATTATAAACTATATTTTTATTAAGATTATAAAAATTATAATAAATAATATATTTGATATAATATATAACATATAATATATTAAAAATTAATATTTTATGGTTGAAACAAATGAATAATAAAAATAAATATATTAAATTAAACTAACAAGTAATATTAAAAAAATGATTATAAACGAATAATAAATTAAAACAATCATATCATATTAATAAAAAATAAGTAAGTATAAAAATACACACAAGATTCAGTTTGGTTTGGATCGATTTTTAAAAATTAATGAAAAATCCAATTCAAATCGAGTAGTTTTTACAAAATAACATCCAAATACATCTAATCAGTTTTTATTTTTTTTATAATTTTTGATTTTTTTTATCGATTTATGATTTTTATTTTGATCAGTTTGAATTGAACACCCTCTATGTGTCATTAATGAATTGGTCGAAATCAAGATTACTTTATAATATTATTGAAAATAACTGGAGTCAATTATAATCCTTTAGTTAGATAATTTTCAAAAATGAGTGCTAAAAACCAAAATAATATTTAAGAAATTGTTGGAGCCAATAATTTATACAAAACACAAATAAAATTGAAAAGTTGGTGTTGACTCATCCAAGAGGCATCAATCTCGTTGTCTATTTAGGGGAGGTTAATTTAAATTCAGAGTAAAGTTGAATATGGAATGTCGTAATACAATCATTTTTAGCATTAAAGAGTAACTCGAATGAAAGTTTTTTTATGGGTTTGCTAGGCTAAAGTGGAGAGTTTTAAAATGGATTTTTTTAAAATAATCGGTTTTCAAAATAAAATCTCAAAAATAATCAAATTTTAAAAAAAATATTAATATAACCACTTTTTTCTATTGATGCGCCAAGCGCCAATGTTGTGTGCGCATGCATGCAAAACCAATGCATGTAGGTGCCACATGCATTGTCGCATGCATATGTGTGTACGCCACGTGCATTGGCGCATGCATGTGTTAGTGTGTGTAGAGCCTAGTGCATTGGTGCACGCATACTTTGGTTCTTCTATAAATACCATGCGCATCTCCCATATTTTTTTAGACAACTTTTTACCCTCCTTCCATTTCCTTCAATCTCCTTCAATTTTGTTTTCTTTAATCATGTTTGAATACATTCACATGAAAAATGGCGATTTAATCTTTTTAGCAATTCAACCTTCGATAAAGATTCGACTTTGGAATATAGAATCGTTCGAACGTCTTAATTGGACATTGAACCGTTGGTTAGATGGAGAGATTGCAGAGGATGAAAGGATTAGAAGAATTCAATGGCTTGAGTCCACGTTCAACCAAAATGGAGAAGTTCGTGTATGAGTGGATATTAAGACTGATAGAGACGTTCACAGGATGATGTATAATATGTTCAAAATTGTTTTGATGGTTGTAATCGCATTGTTATAGTAATGGTATTTTATTTGTTGTAGTCTGTTGTGTTGTTGTTTATGTGTTGCTTGTGTGTTGAATGTTTTGTATTTGTTTGTGATGGTATTTTCTCACAAAGTTATCATATGAAATAAATGTTGTTTTTAATATAAAATAAAAGAGATACAATTAAAATTATCTTGTTGTGCTTGTTCCAACACTGGGACAATTAGTACGATTATGACCAGGTTGGCGACATGAACTATATAATTGAACCATTTTGTTCGCCGTATCCATTCTGGTTCGAATACGGGTGTTGTTTGGATGGCCATTTTTCTTTCTTCGCATTATTTCATTGTGATAGAGAATGTCCCCTTGATATTCAGGCCAATAATCATCTTTTGCTACCACTGAAAAACTAATTTTGTAAACATTTGAGAGGTTTATGACTTTGTAAATGTCGGATAGTAAGTAGGATGGATCCCGTCGAACCTTTGAACATGTCGCTATGACATGGGAGCAGGGCATACGAAAGGCTTAGAACTCTCCGCAGTCGCATCAACCTCTATCTAGTTCCACTCTATATTGTCCCTTAAGTATGCCTTCATTGTGATCCATGGACTCAGCAACATTGTACCAACCTTTAGTACGACCAAACACTGTGACCACATGTGTGTTAGCTTTGGCATCTTCGTGTCTAATGAATTTCATTGAAGCATCACTGAACAACTGCCCAGATTGTAACACTGAACTCCATTTGGAATGTCTGATCTCAAACAGTGCCCCTAGCCTACAATAGGTTGTTTGCACTAAAGCGTTTATAGGTAGGTGTCGGATGCATTTGAAGACAAAGTTCATTGATTCCACAAGATTTGTTGTTATGTGGACCCAACGTTGACCGTTTCCGTATGCCCTAGTCCACTTCTCCAATGGAATATTGTCGATCCACCGTACTGCATATGCATTTGACAATCTGATGTCTTCGCAGTAGTGTTTGAAAGAAGGTTATGTTAATGCATACCCTGCATTGACAACTTTCTTCCGCAATGTTTGTCTTTGATCTCCCGCATAAAATTTTGAGCGATATGTCTAATGCAGTAGACATGCGTCGACGGAGGATCCTGCCAGCCATTATCAATGTTTTTGTAGGCACTCACTATTGAAGGGTGTCAGTCAGAGATCAAACATAAGTTAGGTTGAGGAGCAACGTGCAATCAGAGATTTTTTAGGAAAAAACTCCATCCCTCAGCAGTGTCCCCTTCAACTAGGGGAAAAACAATTGGGAAAATCATGTTGTTGCCATCTTGTGCCACTGCCATCAGTAGTGTTCCTTTATATTTTTCGTACAATCATTCACCATCAATTTGTATAATAGGTTCACAGAAAGAAAAATCTTTGATGCATGGTTGATACGCCCATAAGATTCGGTGGAATATTCTATTTTCAATAGCACAAGTCCCGTCTTGGGTATACGCCGACAACGTTTCCAACTTGACAATAGTCTCTAGAGCATATTGTTTAAAAGTTACCAAGTATTTTGGAAGTTGTTTATAAGACTCCTCTCAATTGCTATACACTTTTTCAACCGCCTTTGTCCTAGCTATCTAAGTCTTCCTGTATGATGGAGTATAGTTGTATTGTGTTACAATATGTGAGATTATTGTACTCACCTTTAACGACGGATTATCGTTAATGACAGACAAAATTTTATCGCATATTAACTGAGAGTTAAGCTTGCGATGGTCTTGCATTGGGTTCGTGATCATGCATGTGTGAACTGGACCCATGAAGTTGGTCAAGCATGGGGTTGGTCAAGAATATCGTCACTCGCCCTGATAAACGAGCAGTAATTCATATTAATTCCTCTTTGCAACAAAGTAAGTTTAAAATTTTACCATCTAATTTATTAGACTTTATATTACAACTAACTGTAAATAATATTTTTAAAATGTTCTCGATCTAGGTGATCAGTTAAAGGGATGAACTACAACAGGTGCCCGAAATACGATGTAGTAGTCTATCGCAACCTATTAGACCACATTGGACCAGATTATGTAATACTACTACACAATTCTACATTTGATTTAAAAAAATTATCCAATTACATATCATTTAATCATGTCATATTCTTGTACAGTTTATCTGGAGGCCATATCTGGGTCTTGATCATCAGGTTAACCATGATGATGATGCAGTTTGGACAGCAAAAATACCAATTATATGATTCACTACTATGGAGCATGGGGCGTTTCAATCGGGCGGGTCATTGGATTTCTTATCAATTCTATGTAATTTTTTTATTATAATATAATATAATTTTTATTTTCAATATTTCATTTAATTAATTATAATTATAACATTTAAAAAATTTAATATATATATATATATATATATATATATATATATATATATATATATATATATATATATATATATATATATATATATATATATATATATGAAAAGAGCATGCGCCACATGCATTGGCGCATACACTATGTAGTGTATGCATGCACCAATACATGTGGCATCAAGGCATGCATTTGACTTTGCATGCATTCGCCCACAACCTTGGCGCCTCCTATGTAGGTTAGTTGATTGTGTCAATTCAACTGGCGTAAAAAAAAATTATTTTGATATATTTTTAAAATTTTTGATTATTTTGAAATTTTATTTAAAAAAATTAGTTATTTTAAAAAAAATCTTTAAAATGAACAACCACTAGAGTTTTCCATAATAAAAAACCATTGCATTGTGAAGCAATGTGTCATTCATTTGCCAAATAATAAATTAAATAGTTTGTTGTATTTATTATTCTCTTTTTAACAATTCACTGTCAAATAAGTTAATGTATTTATTTCTTTTTTTTAATCATAATACTTAAATTAATATTTTTAATTAAAATAAAATGTATGAATAATATCTTAATATATGAGGTAAAAATTTGGGAAATTCTTTAGGTTTGCATAATGAAAATGAATGTGTTGTTTCTAAATAATATGTCTAATGAGTCACACAAAGAACTAAAATATGAGTAACACCACTGAAAATTGTCTAACATATTATTTAAATGTGAAACATTGAGAAAAACACCCTCACAAGATCCATACATTCATCAACAACTCAATCTTTGGGAATTATATTTGATTAGCCTAATTTTATGTTTTCTAATATCTTCAATAAAATAAAAATAATTATTTATGATAAAAATCATATAGTATTTGTCTTTAAATAATTAATTAAAAGTAAAGTTTATTTATAATTATAAACAACAATTTTATTACACTATCTATAGTTTTTTACAAATTTTCACGTTATTTTTTATAAAATAAATCAACTAAAAACTATTGAAATGTACACGGGACACGTACTTTATCTTTAATAAATTAGTTAAATTTAATATTTTTTAAATAATTTTTATGTAAGATAAAGAATAGTTATAATATATGAATTCCATTTTTATAAAACACATACATGAGATATATATAGGTATTTTTATAAACTTAAAAAGACATTGATATAATTAAAAAAAAAATAGACGATAAATATAAAAAGTACAAGATATATATAAATAAAAAATAGTTGACAAAATTTGTTAATAAAAATATTAATTATTAATAGCACTATTAAGTATTATAATAAATGGGGTAAATATATGTCAACGATACAAAAAGTGCCGGAAAAATATTTGTTAATAATAAATATCAATAATACCAAACGCAAGATTGTTAATAATACATGATATTATTATTATTATTATTATTATTATTATTATTATTATTATTATTATTATTATTATTATTATTATTATTATTATTATTATTATTATTATTATTATATTATTATTATTATTATTATTATTATTATTATTATTATTATTATTATTATTATTATTATTATTATTATTATTATTATTATTATTATTATTATTATTATTATTATTATTATTATTATTATTATTATTATTATTATTATTATTATTATTATTATTATTATTATTATTATTATTATTATTATTATTATTATTATTATTATTATTATTATTATTATTATTATTATTATTATTATTATTATTATTATTATTATTATTATTATTATTATTATTATTATTATTATTATTATTATTATTATTATTATTATTATTATTATTATTATTATTATTATTATTATTATTATTATTATTATTATTATTATTATTATTATTATTATTATTATTATTATTATTATTATTATTATTATTATTATTATGTAACATCAAAAAAATACATCACCCTCATTTTCTATTAGTTAATAAAAAACATATAACAAAACTTTTTATTAATAAACACATAAAAATTATATAATAAAATTTGTTAAGAATCAATACATAAAAAAACATAAGATAAATATTTATTTTCAATAAATATTTTTAAAAATAAAACTAATTCAAATAAGAAAATTATACCGACTTAAAATATTTAAAATATATAAAAGTTAAGTCTAACAATTCGGTGTATATATTTAAAATCAAACTATAATATCCATATTTATTTTCATTCAATTACGTTAAAAATGTCTAAGTGTTGTGCTAAAAAAATATTTTATATTTATGCTGTTTAATTTTAATTATAATATATAATTTTTATATTAAATTTTTATAATTAATTAATATATTTTTTATGATATATTTTACTAAAACTTATAATAAAATTCTCTATATTAAAACTTACAGAAATTTATTATATATTTTATTAAAATTTATTATATATTTTACAAACACTATCTATAATAAACCTAGTACTTTTCTAAAGAAAAAAAAAGTATTAAATAAAAACGGAGAAATACAAAGACAGGAGCATTATTCAATTAGTCTAAATAAAAGTATAATCAATCTAAATAGATAAAATTACATAAATAGACTCAATCCTGAACAATCTTAACAAACAAACACTTTCATAACTTAACCAACTGTCAATTCATAATCAATCGATGTACCATTAACTTCCTGCCACAATAGCAATAAGCATACAAGCCCTTTTGAATATAATAATCCATATTCAAACAATAAAAGTGAATTAGTTAAGATTGGGATTTGAAGATAACAACCAATCATGATGGAGAATTTGTCATGGCCCAAGCTAAGAAAAATGAGGAATTTAAAAACCAAAACATGAAATTCTTAGACAATTAGCGTCTAAATTTGATCCAATGTTCATACATAACAAAATCTTGAAGACTCAAATCTCTCAAGTAGAAAAACAACAAGTATTATCATCGGCTATTCCTAGAACATTTCGGGATGTTGTCACATTAAGGAATTAAAAATCACTACATGACACTAGTGAAAGGATAAGAGAAAAGGCGAGGAGAGTGAAAAGTTCCAACCTACAAATGAGATTGTGGAAGAAGGAAAAGAGAAATCATATGTTACTCATACGGCTTATAAACGAGTAATCCCTTATTTATAAAGATAAAATAGAAGAAGGCATTAAGAAATTTGTAAAGTTGGTAAAAAAATCTATATATTAATATTTCCTTCATAAAGGCTCTATCTTAGATACCATCATATGTCAAATTACTTAAAGAGATTATGTCAAACAAATAAAAATTGGAAGATAAGAAAACAATGACACTTGCATAAGAGTGAAACTCCATAGTTTAAATGTAATAACCCGTATAATATATATCTAGAATAATATCATACAAGTATTAATAATTGGTACTGATCCAACATAAGTGCCTAATGACCTCAATATATACACATGTCCAAACTAAAAACATCAATGGAACATGTTATACAATAGTGCCTAAACAATAAAAATCTAAGAACTATGTGCAATATCTTCATTGCACACAACTCCACAGCGGAAGATCATGATAAACAGCATCCCTTAAAACATCCATAACAACTTCTCGTAGATTCAACCTGCAAGGATTACCTGAAAAATAACAACAATAATGGGATGAGATAATAATCTCATTGAGTTCTCCTATCCTATGAATCCACTCGGCTCTACAGGGTTTCCTAATAAATATTCAACTCATAACCAACTCTAGTCAACAAGGGAACGAAGACTTGAGCGATGGGAAACTATCTCGCAATTGTATGGCAACATGCATCTGAGCTCTCATAACTCAACCATGATTATTATTCAGATCACGAAACATCAATTCCCAAATGGACTTACGTCTAAGTCAGGCCCGATCCATGCATGCTCGTATGATTCGACTTTCACGGTGGATATCAGGTTCCCCTATGGGACTCGAACCCACTTTTAAGAACCATCACTCGTATGGGACTCGAACCCACTTAGGTGTCCACCTTTCCCCCATGTCCACCATGGTTGGGGCTCAAACCCAATTGAGGCTCGAGTCATTGGTCCCACATCCCAATGCTTACATGTCTAAGCATACCAATACAGATGTGTACCATCACAGAAAAACACACATTCTGAATACATGATCAGTTTCACAAATCATTGGTTCCACGAACCATAACAAAATTCATCAATCACGGGTGATTGTATTCACCACAATACTCAAATAATAACTTGGCATGTTCCATACAATGCATCTCATTCTCAATTATGGCAATAATTCGTCCACGACCTCCACATAAGTGTCGTACGAATGAATACGGTATTCTCGCATTACCTAGATTATAAACCTCACTCATGACCTAATTTCAATCCTAGGTTGACTCACTAGATTCATCATATAATTTTCACCATTAACATGTATTCAACATAAACATAGCATCACAATTGATTAATGGATGGAAGAATGCATTTAGAAACACTTAGGAAATGGATTTTGAAGTTTTTAACTTGAGTCAATCGATTGGTTGGGGAAGCCCAATCGATTGGTTCCACCCACATTTCTGTTTTTCAAAATTTGCTGAGTGTCAATCGATTGATCCTGCTGAAAATTTCCACTGTTCATATACAGCAAGTTGGTGCAATCGATTGACATGCAGTGTCAATCGATTGGTCCTGTAAGAATTTCGTTTTTCTGTTAAACCAAAGGTTGTCAATCGATTGGTTGACGGAGGCCAATCGATTGATCCACTCATATTTCCTTATTTCACTTCACAGACACCATTTCCTTTGTTCTACCATTTCTACAAATTACCACTACTCCTTCCAACAACAACCCATCATATTAAATATTCTCATACACATATAAATCAAGGATTTCAAGCTCAATATCACAAGGATCTTCAAGGTCATAATCACAACCAATTATTCTACCACAAACATAACAAATCATGTTATCTTAACCAATATAAAACACAACAAAGCACATGTTCATGGAAGTCAACAAGAGCAAGAACATATTCATTATATAGCATGGATTATCATGATTTGTCTAACATTCTACAACCCTAACTTTTCTAGAAACCTAGGGTTTCTAACTAGAACTCACCTAGTGGAAGAAGAAGATGAAGTTGGTGATGATGAAGATGAGATGATGGTGGTGATGAACATGATCTTCATGAGCTTTTCCATCTTATTCCTTCCTTCCTTTTCTTCTCTTCTTCCTCTTTTCCTATTTTCCTCTTCCATTTCTTTCTTTTCTTTTTGATAACTCTCTCCTTCTATCTTACCTACTACCTCTCTTCTTATCCACTTCTTCTTTTCTTTCTCTTTCCACCACACAATTATATATAACATATAATATATATATATATATATATATATATATATATATATATATAAGACCCCAATTTTGTCCCTAAGATCCCTCATGGCATCATAACATTGCACTTGCATTGCCTCAAGGATCATTAGCATCTTGGTTCCCTTCACCTTTGGGTAGGACCTCTTGTGATTGGTTTGAGGTTACCAAGCATGCTTGAATTGTATATCATTGCTTTTCTCATTTTGTTTATTAACCAAAAGCACAAAAATATGTCACTAACATCTTTTGTTTGTAGCTTAAGCAATCACCAGGTCAAGAGCTTCAAGGAGATCCTTTGTGCAGAGATATGGCTAAGAGGAGATGATAGCAAGCATGGTAATGGTTACCAAAGCTCTTCTCCATCAAATATGCCTGCCTAGCATCTAAATTCATCATTTTGATCAAAGCAAGTCAAAGGGTTTGAAGTTTGTGCCCCAAGGAAACCCTAGTTCATCTGTGCACCACAATGCCTTGCTCTTGAAGCAACCTCAGCCCATGATCAAATAAAATCAAGGTAAGTTATTTAATTCATCATTTCATGCATATTTGAACTTATTTTAGTGTCCTCAATCATCAATGCATCAAGATATGAGTCATGGACTTGAGAAGCTGATCAGTCAATTCATCTGACTATTTTGAAATGCACTGAGACTTAACTTTTTGGGTGTTGGTCAAATGGAGATGGTTCCAAAATAAAAAATGTTCTTACGGACAATATGAACAACTTTAATGTTCATAAAAAATTGATTTGAAGCTTGGAAGGTCATCTCCCACTCCAAGACATTATAGGTCATTTTGACTGAAACCCTAATTCTGGGTCAACTTCCCAAGGACATAATTCATTCATTTTTTATGATTTTGAGGTGGGATCAAATGCATTGGAAAGATTAAGATGTCTACATAAAATGTTATGTTGAACAGAATTTCAAAATCTCAAAGGAAATACATGTGATCATGCAAGACATTATAGGTCATTTTGGGCCAAATGCATTAAGAGGCAAAAAAGTCCAACTTCAAGTGCCCATAACTTCTTCATAAAAACTCCAAATGATGCAAAATTTAAGTCCATTTTGATTGTCTTGAAAATATCTACAACTTTTATGTTGGAGGTTTTCTCATTGAAGGCTTTCATCATCAAAACATAAGGGCTTGAACATTGGCCAAATTTGGAAACCTTGCCTTGACATGTTTTGTACATTACACTTTAAACTCAAAATTCACTAATTTCCACACTTCAAA
Organism: Lathyrus oleraceus; assembly: GCF_024323335.1. Lineage (NCBI taxonomy): Eukaryota > Viridiplantae > Streptophyta > Magnoliopsida > Fabales > Fabaceae > Lathyrus > Lathyrus oleraceus. Next base: position 279,091,441 of record NC_066585.1, on the reverse strand, counting down.
TGTATTTTTGCACAACATAACAATTGTTCCTTACATCAAGACCTTTCCAACCATTACCCACATGCTTATGTTTGGAGTTTCTAATTGGCATTTTCGAAGAGGTGAATGTTTAGGTTCAATTATGGAATTCACATCATAACTTCATGCACAAGCCAATGCAGCTCTGATCACACGTCCAAACCATTGGCATTTGAGTTCAGCTTGCATTTTCATCCATTTTTGGGCTTTGCACGCACCTGTACAGGCCCATGCATGAAGAGTCCAAGTTCCATGCACACGAATTTTCTCCTTGCTTGCATCAACCTTGGCTATAAATAGCATGCTTCATTCTCTTCAAAAACGAACCTAATGGCGCCTAAGATGCTGCACAACTGAATCCATAACCATTACCAAAGAAGCTAGCTCACTTTCTTTCAAATTTTTCAGATCCAAAATCCAACTACATCTGGTTGAATCTTTGGATCTAGAGCTTCTAAACCTTCATCCTTCAGCTCATTGATCTTCTGTTTTGGCAAAGCAAGCAAGGAATCAAGCTCAAATCACCAGAATTCAAGTTTGTTCTCCAACTGGTATTTTCTTCGAAACTCATCATATATTGATCCATTTGCCTGGCCAAAGTGTTTTCTGAAGTCCTCACTTGAGAGGCAAGCTAGTGGTAGCTTCAATTTTGTTTTTCTTTGATCTGCATTTTTCATACATGAATCTTCCACCTCAGATTTCTTAACCTATAGGAATCTTGAGTGTGATTCAAGGTTACAGGGGTGATGTACATCACCCCAGCTTCATTTTGGTATAAGGATCGTGCAAATTGGTGAAGGTATGAAAACCTGCAACTCTGGCCGGAATTATGAGGCTCACCGGAGAAGAAGGTGGCTTCGGTGGCCGTCCCAGTGCCAGATCAAACCACAGCCCTTGGATCTCATATGCACGATCTAATCTCAACCCTTGTTTTATTTGACTTTTTTAAATACATGGCGTGCACGCATTGACTGAAGAGTATAGTGGGAGCGCGCATCTGGAGTGCATGATCTGCCAGCTCAATTAATGAGCTCAGATCTGACGCTCCTGGTTTTTTTGAATTTCCAATTTTTTGATTTAATTCCTTTTATTTCATTTTATTTCAAAAATTCACAATTCTCCCATTTTTAATCCAAAAAATATGAGACCAATTGCATTAGTCCCCAAATAATTTCTAGTTTCTAATTCTGATTTTTAATTTTTTTTATTTCATCATTTGATATTTTTTGTGAATTTTCTCTTTTCTGGTTATTTTAATTCATTTTTTAATAGTTTTTGATATTCAAAAAATACAAAAATATTTTCCTAACCTATTTGAATGATGATAGATCTATGAAAAATATTCTCATCAATTTTATAATTGATTTGAGATTTATTTGAGATTTTAGTTCAATTAGGTTATTTTTATTCATTTTTAATTGATTAAAAATAGTTTCTGACTTTTAAAAATGCTGAAATTTTTTGTCAAACTTTGTTTGACCTTGTTGAACTTGGGATAAATTACTTGGACCTTTCAAGGTTGATTTGAAGTGATTTTGAAGTTTGACCTTTCTTTTATTTTTAATTCAAGTTTATTTTAATATTAAAAATGCCAAAAATATTTTTCTTATTGTTTGATCTCCAATCTTCATCTCATTTCTGATTTTTCATTGTTTGACTTTGACTTTCAATGTCATTTGGTCAATACATATGGATTGGTACATGTTATTTCCTCTTATGCATTTTGATCTTTCCATGTTCTTATCCATTTTTCATCTTCTTCTTCTTCTTTTTTTCTTCTTCCTTTTTTATCAATGAGTTGAAGGTTGATAAGTTAGCATTGATTAGGGAGACTTAATCTTCCTTGATTCAAATCTAATTCATCTTGATCAATTGATCAAGTGAATGGCTTTGCATTAAGGATAGGTTGTTTTCTAAATCATGCAAAAGGCTTAAACCAATACAAGATCAATTCTCTTTTTCTTTTGGCATGGTAAGTTGTTGGAACTTGGTTCACTAATCAAGACTTCTAACTTGTGTTGTTGCCTACATTATTATTGACCGGCCTCAGATAGTTGTGACTTCTACATAAGTCCAATTACGATTGCTTAACATAGCGCTAAATTTTCCTTATGGCACACTAACCATTAACAATTAACATTTACTTTTTGCTCTTTACTTTTATGCAATTTACTATTTTTGCACCTATTATCCATTTGCTTTTCTCTTTGCTCACTTGGGCACATGTTTATGTTAATGCCATTTGCCTTTTGCTCACTTGAGTACATAATTGTGTATATACTATTGTGCTTGTGTTTTTGTTTTGATTGTTGTGGATTAAATGCAAAGAAATGGACTTAGATCTTAGGATTTTTCCCTATGCAAAAAATGGAGAAATGGACTTAGTTTCTAGGACATTCCCTATGCAAAATTGGAGCAAAAGGATCTTAATGATGAATATGGGCCAAGCCTCTGAACTCACTCTTGTCCATTCTTGATTTGTTTCATAAAACTCTTTGATGTGTGTGTTCTTGTGCTAGGGATTCCCACTTGAGCTTAATTGAAGAACCATTACCATGAGCTTCCAAGAGAGAGAGATCCAAGATGCATTGAGAAGTTTTTTCCAAGTTCACCTTGATTGATGATTGCTTGAGTTTATGCTTTGTGTGATTGCTTATTCCAAAGGATGGGAGCTACTTGAATCATCAATATGATCTCAAGAGAGGAACTCCATTGTGGTTTTATTTCTTTATCCCTCACCTTTTTACTTTACTTAGGACTTAGCCATTCTTCCTCTTCCCTCCACTCTAACTCAAGCCAAAATTTTGTGCAAACATTTAACCATTGTTTTCAAACATTAGAAACCTAAGCTTTATGCTTTTGATTTTCAAATTTTCTTTTCATAATACTTATTTTGAATTGAATCTTTAAGTCCACTTTGACCATTTTGTATATACTTCTAATTGGTAAATATAACCCATTCAAATGTCTTTTTGTGGTTCCAATGGCCACTTCCTTAATCAAATCTTTCATAACCTTTAGCTATTAGGTTTGAGTTATCTTGGTGGTAGAAGTAATACTCACCTATATCCTTAGTGATGGACAATGAGTCTTCCATGCTTATTATAGGGTTAACCCCTCACTAGCATGTTGAAGCTATCCTCACATGGTGGATTTGTGGTTTGGTTGAGTTTTCTCCCTTTGATAACAAAAGACCTTAAGGCTTTTGGACCAATCAATTCACCAACTCATTTTGAGATTTTTACCCCGAACTACGAGGTTTTGATCCTAATCTTTTTTTAGATGGTACGTAGGCAATGGGTTTATCCATCCAAACACAAAAATGTAAATAAACTTGTACATTCTCCTCTCATCTCTTCAATCATGTTTGCACAAACAAATTTCTCACAAAAACAACAACCTTTACAACAAGTGTGAAAAGGGCTCCCTAGGAGTACCTAGGATGTTTTGGGTGCCTAACACCTTCCCATTGCATAACCAACCCCCTTACCCAGATCTCTGTTTCTCTTTTACTAGTTTTTGTTAAAACTTTTAGGTTTTTGTTCGCTTTCTAACCATTCCTTTGGATAAATAGAAGTGCGGTGGCGACTCGACTTGTATGGTTTACCTTGGATTTAGTCAATATCTCTAATGGTAACGAATACCCCGCTACAATATATATATATATATATATATATATATATATATATATATATATATATATATATATATATATATATATATATATATATATATATATATATATATATGTATATATATATATGTATATATATATGTATATATATATATATATATATATATATATATATATATATATATATATATATATATATATATATATATATATATATATATATATATATATATATATATATATATATATATATATATTATTAGGTAGTAACATAAAATATCTCAATTGATATTTCATCTTCCAGTACCAATTGACCAATTATTAATGTTACCAAAAATGTCCTCTCTTGTACTTATTAATATTGGTTTGTCTCTTTTATTAATAATTAATCCCTTCAGAGTTCACTGGTTACTCTATTGGTCCCAATTGACAACATTTAGAGCACATAGGAGTTCCAATTGTTACAACTAACAAAAGATAGAGTATACAGGAACTCAATTGATCTCAACTGACAACTAATTGAGCATTTAAGGGAATATGGGATATTACATTCTCCCCCCCCCCCTTAAATTGAAATTCGCCCCCGAGTTTCCTTCACTCAACAAACAAACAAACCTTGTATCAACGTCTTATACCAACACTTGACTTCTCTTCAATTTCAAGCCTTTGACACACTCATTCTTCTAACTTGTCTTTGCTGCCAAATTTCCTTCTTCATGAACTCTTGAAACTTCTTGATTTCCATCACAATCTTATTCTGATATTGGATTAACATTTAAACTTGCTTCCACTTAATTCATCTGATATACCACTTTACATCAGTTGGTCACTTTCCTCCCGGAACCACGACTTCCTTTCCTTGCACTAAGTTACACAAAACATAATTACAATATCTTATCTTGACTTGGTTAATCAATACTCAGTAATTCTTCATAAGAAAATTTATTGATACCTTGACCGCACACAATATTGACTACTCTTCTCTTATTATTTCTTCAATAAATGTGACAAACTTGTAATCCATCTATCAATAATCTCATCAACTTCACTTGATCTGATAATGTATGCTACAATCCCCTACTCCTACTGCTTCCCTTCTCTCGTACTACTCCAATGAGATAGAACCATTAGCACGAGATTGCCTTACTCTCATCCTTACTTCCATTCTTACGGGTATCTATCTCCCTGATCCCCATAGACTTGATTGAGCTCTTTCTTCTATCACCTTCCATTGTGCTACTCTGATTCCGACAGTGGAACACCTGGGATTCCTAGGCACTACTGGTTAGCTAACAATCTACAAAGAAACACACTTACCCTCTAGAGTGCCTACTGTCCAACCATAAAAACGTAGAACATCCAAATTCATCATGTGTTCGATGCAGCTAAACCAAATTAGTTTGATAATATCCGGTTCTGGTTACTATATTCCATATCAAATCCTCTTATAGGGTTTTGATTCATTTAAGATTTCTCCCGATACATGATCTCGACCAAAAACGACATAACACCATCAAGGAACTTTAAATCATCAACGAGACACCACTTCTAAGGAACTTAAGCAATCTAGAGTGTGACTATGAGTGTCCATACACCTCATAAAGTCACACATAATATTTCACACACATTTAGCGACAATATTTCACTTCGTATCCAAAATCGTTCATCTCAATCGTCCCGTCCCATCTTCCATAATCTTAGCTCATGCTCTTACTCATATACAGTCCGAGTTACATGTTTAACTTCAAGAATAACTGATTCTCGTTCCTCCTGGGAAGTATAATTCATGAATCCTTCCAATAAGGTAGAGTATCATTGTACACACAAATACTACTCTCATGGGGGACCTCATCCGAAGCCATGAATCCAAGAAATTATTGAATGCCATATTCCGACTAATCAATTTACACCTTACTAACGCATATAATATACTGAACTAATCCCTTCCAAATCACCACTTAGTAGGTCTCTTCCAGCTCTGTTCCTTATAGTTATTCATAATCATAATAGTGGTACTTCTAAGACTTACTTAAACTGAGCATTGTTGACCAGGTTGGTTTCCCCACACGTCTGACTTCCATGATATCTCTACAGATGACCAACTACGCACTACACCTTCAGAAATCCCAATTTCAAAATTACCAATCTGAATTGTGGTGACTTGTAACTCCATCCTCAATTTGTACATCCACAACGGTACACTTATGACATTTAAGACACCCTTAGCTCCAACACGGTGTGAATGTTTATACTTCGTGATCAACCAACCAACACTCCTCAAGAATATAAATAACAACCGGACTTCCAATAAGCCATTGTTGCTCTTGCAATTCAAATAAAATGCACTTAAGATGAACCTTATCATTGCCACACACTTATGATTGGAATTTTCTTCTAAACCAATACCTACTACACCCTTCATCATACTGGGGTTACTTGTCTAGATGACTTGCTACGGACAATCCTCATTGTCTCCCAATAAGCTCTTACAACATAACATATTCAACATCCTACACTTAGTCCATATGCTCCAGCTTAGCTTATCTTTTATTGTCTATCATCAACTCAACTTCTTAGAATACAAGACTCACTACTCAACAAAATGCATGTTACTTCGCATCCATCTCAAGACAAGGAATCCCTTACACATACTTGTTGCCATAATGCTGCTATCACATACTTCTCTTAATACCAAGGTATAACTTCCTCCACTCCATTGTATACTCTAGAAATCCTTGACGCGAATAATCATCAACTACACGCCCATAACTTCGTCTTAATGAATCTTAATGGTCTCGCTCTGCCTTTATCTAAAATTTACCCCATTACAACGGTTGTATTGTAACATTCACACTGCTTCCACACTCTGTGTTCACTTATCCTCCTATGGTAATTCTCCCAGTTCCAATTACAAAACCATTCTACTAGAATTCCTTAAATCCAACTTACTTCCTCTTCTCCTCAACCAAATCTCCTACAACCAAAACTCATCGGAGCTCCCATTACTATATAATGTGCGTTATCTCTCTCCAACACAATTCTTATAATTGATCCTTAGGTAACTCAACATTCCATAATGGTCTCTTACTAACACTGAACTGCTGACGAGCTATCCTGAATCCGATCTCCCTTCTAAGTATGAATGTACTCGATTTATCTTCTAACCTCCATTTGGTCCATACATGTTTCACTTGGAATAGGCAGCCATGTCCTCGAGTCTCTCCTTAGACTTCACCACTACCTTAGGCTCCCAACAAAACTGAACGTCCTTATCCCTCAAGTCCTTAACCACTTGCAAGATACAATTCCAAATATATATATACTCCATGAAGTAGTCTCGTTCTTCCAAAATATTTTAGTGGCCTCAGAAACTGAAACACTGATACACTACCTCACTTCCAGACCTTATGACATATGTGCAACATAACCATCTTTCTCCTTCACCATACGGAATTACTCACAATACTTATTCCATATCAGTGAGTATATCTTATTCCACTAGCAAATTCACTTATTCCTCAAAATTATGACAAACTCATCCGATAGAATTCCTCAACTTCTCAACTCCGTTAACACTGCAGAATTGCTTAAACGATGCACTACTCTTCAATTCCATAATACCCAAATCACAACTCCTCTGAAACTTCAACTGGGCCATCTAGTTCTCCTTACTTTCTAATTCTTGGCTTGAGCCTATCCTCAAAGCACAAGTTCAACCCACACTTCGGAGTCCTCGTGGTCGCTCAACCATGATCCTACCTACCATGCACATAGCATTAGGTTGATCAGGCCCAATACTACATACAGAGATATTAAGAATCATGTTGGCTAAACACACATATGAGGCAGAAATAGGTTTACTTATGACGTTTCAAGGCTAGGTCGAGAATTGACCTGCTCTGATACCAATCATAACAACCCGTATAATACATATCTAGAATAATATCATACAAGTGTTAATAATTGGTACTGATCCAACATAAGTGCCTAATGGCATCAATATATACACATGTCCAAACTAAAAATATCAATGGAACATGTTATACAATAGTGCCTAAACAATACAAATCTAAGAACTATGTGCAATATCTTCATTGCACACAACTCCACAGCGGAAGATCATGATAAACAACATCCCTTGAAACATCCATAATAGTTTCTCTTAGATTCAACCTGCAAGGATTACCTGAAAAATAACAAAAATAATTGGATGAGATAATAATCTCAGTGAGTTCTCCTATCCTATGGGTCCACTCAGCTCTACAGGGTTTCCTAATCAATATTCAACTCATAACCAACTCTAGTCAACAAGGGAACGAAGACTTGAGCGATGGGAAACTATCTCACAATTGTATGGTAACATGCATCTGAATTCGCATAACTCAACCACGATCATTACTCAGATCACGAAACATCAATTCCCGAATGGACTTACGTGTAAGCAAGGCCCGATTCATGCATGGTCGTATGATTCGACTTTCGCGGTGGATATCAGGTTCCCCTATGGGACTCGAACCCTCTTTTAAGAATCATCACTCGTATGGGACTCGAACCCACTTTGAGTATCTTTCACCATATGGGACTCGAACCCACTTAGGTGTCCACCTTTCCCCCATGTCCGCCATGGTTGGGGCTCAAACCCAATTGAGGCTCGAATTATTGGTCCCACATCCCAATGCTTACACGTCTAAGAATACCAATACAGATGTGTACCATCACAGAAAAACACACATTCTGAATACATGATCGGTTTCACAAATCATTGGTTCCACGAACCATAACAAAATTCATCAATCATGGGTGATTGTATTCACCACAATACTCAAATAATAACTTGGCATGTTCCATACAATGCATCTCATTCTCAATCATGGCAACAATTCGTCCACGACCTCCACATAAGCGTCGTACGAATGAATACCGTATTCTCGCATTACCTAGATTATAAACCTCACTCATGACCTAATTTCAATCCTAGGTTGACTCACTAGATTCATAATATAATTTTCACCATTAACATGTATTCAACATAAACATAGCATCACAATTGATTAATGGATGGAAGAATGCATTTAGAAACACTTAGGAAATGGATTTTGAAGTTTTTAACTTGAGTCAATCGATTGGTTGGGGAAGCCCAATAGATTGGTTCCACTCACATTTCTGTTTTTCAAATATTGTTGAGTGTCAATCGATTGATCCTGCTGAAAATTTCCACTATTCATATACAGCAAGTTGGTGCAATCGATTGACATGCAGTGTCAATCGATTGGTCCTGTAAGAATTTCGTTTTTCTGCTAAACCAAAGGTTGTCAATCGATTGGTTGACGGAGGCCAATCGATTGATCCACTCATATTTCCTCATTTCACTTCACAGACACTATTTCCTCTGTTCTACCATTTCTATAAATTACCACTACTCCTTCCAACAACAACCCATCATATTAAATGTTCTCATACACATATAAATCAAGGACTTCAAGCTCAATATCACAAGGATCTTCAAGGTCATAATCACAACCAATTATTCCACCACAAACATAACAAATCATGTTATTCTAACCAATATAAAACACAACAAAGCACATAGAAATCAACAAGAGCAAGAACATATTCATTATATAGCATGGATTATCATGATTTGTCTAACATTCTACAATCTTAACTTTTCTAGAAACCTAGGGTTTCTAACTAGAACTCACCTAGTAGAAGAAGAAGATGAAGTTTGTGATGATGAAAATGAGATGATGATGGTGATGAACATGATCTTCATGAGCTTTTCCATTTTCTTCCTTCCGTCTTCTTCTTCTCTTCTTCCTCTTTTCCTCTTTTCCTCTTCCCTTTCTTTCTTTTCTTTCTGATAACTCTCCTTCTATCTTACCTACTACCTCTCTTCTTATCCACTTCTTCTTTTCTTTCTCTTTCCACCACACAATTATATATAACATATAATATATATATATATATATATATATATATATATATATATATATATATATATATATATATATATATATATATATATATATATATATATATATATATATATATATATATATATATATATTATAATATTAGGTAGTAACATAAAATATCTCAATTGATATTTCATCTTCCAGTACCAATTGACCAATTATTAATGTTACCAAAAATATCCCCTCTTGTACTTATTAATATTGGTCTGTCTCTTTTATTAATAATTAATTCCTTCAGAGCTCACTGGTTACTCTATTGGTTCCAATTGACAACATTTAGAGCACATAGGAGCTCCAATTGTTACAACTAACAAAAGATAGAGTACACAGGAACTCAATTGATCTCAACTGATAACTAATTGAGCATTTAAGGGAATATGGGATATTACATTAAATACATTACTACATAAGCTAAAAGATCCGACGAGTTTTTCAATTCCTTCTGTTATTGGAACCATAAGTTGTGTATATGTATGAGAGAGAGAGAGAGATATGTGATATAATGGCTAGTGTTATCCTAATGCCCTAACAGTTTTTAGAAAATATTAACCTCGTTGAGAGGCAATCCACAAATATATCCTTTTAATTAGCCGACCGATCCACAAAATATATGGTAGAAATATTGGAAGATGTTCTCATAAGGATAGGATAATTGTCCACACCCCCATCAATTTTTTCATGTTGGAAATGGAGGAGGATTAAGTGTGGAAAATTTATCTTTAATGTGGGGGATGAGAAGATCAAGTTTATTTTGTTTAAACTCATGAAAAATAGTTTAGGGTGTTTACGGTAGTTTAAAGGACCTACTCATGTGAGGTGAGAGACTCTGTATGTAAGCGTAATGCTTATAGTATTATGAGTAAGTTATCATATGTCCTTTATCCCATTTGAGGAGTGGTATTTATATAGGCTTTTGGCCTAAAACTTAAAAAATTCTAGGAGGTGGTAACTGCTCCTCTTTGACAGAGGGATGTTGTTGACTACCTATTATTCAAGAGGTCATGGTACAACTCAGTCTGCATACCTGATGGAAGGATAATGGCATTGCAAACATCTCTTATATGGAGGGATAACTTCCCCATACTACAGAGGTAGTGTCGTGTGTCACTTCATTAGGTGGGAACCCTCACATCACTCTTATTTGGGCATTTTCACAAATGTAACACTACAACAGACTATAAAAAAAACGAAACTATCTTTCAAAAATAATATTTGTGAATATGTGACTTGTCTTGGAATCAATTCGGTCTTGTCTTTGTCATGTCTCGTCCTTATTAGACTCGTATCGCATAGAGATTTATCGAGTTTATAGTCTAGTTTGAGTCTATATAATTGATCTGATCTAGTGTTAGGGTCGAGTTTGAGTTACATATAACCCGACTTTACTCGTCCTTTGATCATCCATAATTTGAAAAATATCGTGCTTTTTAATTCAAATTCATTCTTTGATGATGTTTACAATATCGGATCTTGTTTGTTGAGTCAATCATTAAAATTTATTCAAACATAAAATCACAATTTTTTTCTCATAAGTGTTATTTACATAGATAATTTTTTTTCTTTTGTAATTTCACTATCAAAGTACGGCATTGTTTTGTCTCATCATTACATACTCAACCAACAACTTGAGAGTCGATGATATAGATCCACTTTTATATATATATATATATATATATATATATATATATATATATATATATATATATATATATATATATATATATTCAAATCACTTTAATTTTTTCATTTGTATAAGTATTTTACCATTTTGTATTATTAATTTAATCTTATGAGTTTCTTCACAGCTTCATCTTTTTAAATTTTAACTAAAAAAAGTTGAGTTGTTTCCGACACAACCCACCAATTCCAACTAATTAATACCTTATTTTTAGTAAAAAAAATAACTAATAGGTAGAGAAAACATACAAGTGTGAGTACACAACAGAATTTGTTATCATTATTCATTAGTGTAAATATCTAAAAGTAACCATATGAGCACTAGGTACCCTTTTTATTACAAGTTACATTTAGTTTATTTATTATGCATAACCACCAATCACTAGTATATCTCAATTGAAACTTAGTTGATACTTTGGTGATTTATCAGGCCTAAAGAGTCCAAAGTGTCTCTCAATTTCAGGACCTGGCTTCTGATTTTCATCAAACATAGCAAAAAGATAAGTCTCAATAGGTCCATTAGGCCTCTTAGGAGTCCCACCCTTAGCATGCCTAATCAAATTCCCATAATATGTTGCAGCATTTCCAGCACTAGCTCCAGTTCCACCTTCAGATGGCCACCCACTTTCAGACACAACAATCTTCACATTTGAACCCCCTACTTTTTCAAGAGCAGCATAAATTGAATCCAAAATTGCATCAAATAAATTTTGGTAACCAACTTCATTCTTCCCTTGTTTTGTAAACAAAGCATAGTCAAGACCAATGCTTTGTTGGTTATTAACATATGAGAAATAAGGATACACATTAGCAAGAAGTGGTGAGCCGTTGCTAACTAAAAAGTTAACAATAGGCCTTATGTAACCAACTGAACCGTCGCTAAAAGCGCCATCGTTTGGCGGGTAAGATTTTCCAATTAGAATTGTGTCTATCGCGGTAGACACTTTAATCTGGCCTAAATTGGACGAAGATATCGCGTTTTGAATGTTTTGCAATGCGGGAAGAACCGAACTTGCTTCGGGCGAATCTGCGTGAATCTCATTCCCGACTGCAATGTATTTGATTTTCACACTTGGATAATACGGTTTTACGTTTTTGTTGACCCAATCAGCGGCGGCCTGAGCGTTCGTGAGTGATTTAAGAACGTCGTTCGGGACGCCGAGGATTACCTCTATGTTTGAATTTTTTAGGGCTTGAAGTGCTGCATCATCTGGATTGTATAAGCGGATTTTACCAATTCCATTTGATTTGTATAAATCTATCACTGCTTGCCTTGTTGGGAGATTATTTCCAAATCCTCCATAACAAACACCTACGGATTGTGCACCTGCATGTTTAATATAAATTCATATTAATAATTGGACCAAATACCAAATGTACCAAAAGTTTGATAAATAAATGTTTCATAAAAAATGAAAGAAATAGTAATAGACCCGTAAATTCTACTGCAGTAGAAGATAACAATACTCCAATAAGCACCAATGTGATAGACATGGTTGTGTTTGTTTTTGATTATATAAAAACTATAAGTTTGCAACCTATATATAGGCATAGTTTTGGCAATTGGGTCACTATATGTTAATGAAATTATTTTCCCCGTCAATCACTCCATGGAAAAAAATATATACATTTTGAAATTTATGGAATTCCCTGCAAATGAGGATATCACAACGCCACACCGATGGCTTTGACAAGTCGCATGGCGTATGTAATCTGCCAGTTGCGTTTACTCATGTTGCGGTTTCTATTGAAACGTTAAAATTTTCAATGATATTTATATTGGAGTGTCAATATCGTCGGTCGCTAGAAACAATAAGGTGGTCCATGTGACATAGTGGACTCCAATTTCGTTATCAGACTGTGGTAACCTGTTTGCTTCGTAAGCATTGAACTCCTTTAGTTCTCTTGTTGTGGACCATTGTAATTACACCAGCTACCTCAGCCTTATGTGTTAAAAGTTTAGCATAGCATGGTTCAACACTCGAAGTTGACGCGGTCATAATCCATATTATGGTTGTATTATCTTTTCTCTCCATTTTTATCATGAATTTAATATTCCTATATAAATTAACATGTTCTAATTTTAATTTATAGACATGTTTGTGTCTATTTTGCTTCTGCACAAAATATGAAAAATTATGAGGAATACAAATTCTAATTTAAGATATTAGATCGGGTTTTATTTTATATTTTATTTGTTTTTTTAATCATTGAAGTGTTATATTTGTGAGCTTTTCCGCCTCCATTAGTATACAGATGGTCATCATAAGAGTGTCTGACTCTCTGAAGTGAAATTGTTATTTGGCACTTTTAGGGACGCCGCTCTTCGATGGTATATGAGTTTATCTCGTGTCTCCATCAACAACTACCATGAACTAGTAAAGAAGCTAATACACCGGTTTGCCGCAAGCCACCGCAGAGATATGTCCACTACGAGCCTGTTTAACATGCGCCAAGGTCCGGTAGAGTCACTGAGGGACTACCTTGCCCGCATTAACGAGGCCACCATTAGGGTCGTCCCACAAAACTAAGAAATGTTTGTAGGGGCATTCCAAAATGGACTCAAGGCGGTACACTTTAACAAGTCCCTCTCCCAGAAGCCGACACTTTTGTTGGCATAAGTGATCACCAGAGCAGAGTTCTACATAAAGAGCAAGGAGAACAATGCTATAAAGAAGGCGCACAATGTCAAGGAGCATGTTCCCAAAGTTGAAGGCTCATATCACCAAAGGAAGAGCAATTACACCTCAGTCATAAATGACAAGTTTATGTTAAAAAGAATAGGTAAGGCGACAAGAACTTTACGCTTCTAAATACTCGCCACGAGAAGATCTGGCAGGATATTCTCCACCTGCACGACATCCTTACCCCGTCTGCTCCTAAGGAGAATGTGACGGGTTCCAAACTAGGGAGGTGGTGTTAGTCCCATATAGTCAAAGGACATCATACTGAAGATTGCTAATAGCTCAAAAATGGAATTGAAAGACTAATACAGGAAGGACACCTTAAGAAATATATGAAGGGAGATGTCATACGGTGAACTGACTTTGGTGTGTTTTTGCTTTGGAAAGCAAATGTCGCGGTTAGCAAGAGTCGCCACCGACTTTTCTTTTATCCCATAAGGAAAGGTGGAAAAGAACAGAAAAGACCTTAATTAGATTTTGGGTTCGGGAGGTACATTATACAAAGGGAAGGTGTTGGCACCCTTTGTATCCATGGTTATCCATGGGCTCTTAATTGCTGGATCACTTATGTTTGTCTGAAAAAGTGTTTGTGAATTGCTAAAAAATGTTTTGAAAAGAGAGTTTAACTTTGTAATGATTCTTGTGCGAATGTATACAAAGGATTTATCTCGTTTAATTTTTGAAAGCGGTTTAGAAAAATATAAATTGGTAATGATTCGAGTACGAATGTATATCAAGTGGTGATTTTCTAGTATTTGCAAAGTGTGAGGTATGAAAAATATTTTAGGTGGTGAGCCAGCAATTAAGAGTTATACCTACCTAAGGTCTTTATGGGCATTTCCCATCCTTATGAGGGTAAAACTGTCCTTACTATTGAGAAGTAAGTAGTCTTATCCCTTTGGATGTAAAGGGACATCGTAGGGTCATCGTTTGGTCATTGAAGGCAACATTTGTAAGGGTACCTTAGCGTTTGAAGGGACGATCATCATTTAACCGTAGGCTACACCGAAGGGTCATCGAGGGACAAAATCATATATTCGAAGGCAACATCTGAGGGACTATGATTTATTTTATAGGGACATGATGATTTAATCGAAGGGTCTTTGCTAAGTGTATCCCCACATTCGCGGGACATAACCGTAATACCGTAATATCGCAAGGCAACAAGGAGAGGTCCAAGATCACATATTCAAAGGCAATATTTTATAATCAATTAGGTAGTTGTAATCAATTAGGTAATTAGGATGAATCTCCACATTAAAATCAATTAAATAATTAGGATGAATCTCCACATTAAAATCAATTAAATAATTAGGATGAATCTCTACAAGGGTATCCCACAAATAAAGTGGAATACCTAACAGGCTACCTTCTCTGGGAGTATGTGGACCCTTACAAAACTCAGCAAACAGGTCAGAATACCAAATCAGGGTGCAATCGAGAATTGCACCAAACAAAAGGAACACAGGTAGGACAGGATAGAACAGAACAGAAAAATCATAGAATAAAACAGATCCGATAAGCATAGAACAGAACAGAAAAATCAGCAACTGTCACGTTCGCTGCTGCCTCGCCTAGCGAAGGCTTAGCGAACTCTCGCTTAGCGATGTGCTAGCGAGCGACTGCGGGTTTCGAATTTCAGACAGTACGATTTCAGTGAACTTCACACCCTATGGCATCCATTACAGAGATTATATGGTTAAACATTCAAGATATCCATGCATACTTAAATCCACATGCAAAACTTAAGATATTTTCATGGATTCAATCATAAGGCCACATGTAAATTAAGAGTATAAAGCAGTAATGATAATGCAAACCTGTTTGCAATTGAATTGCAACCTTGAATTGGCAAGTCGGATTGAGTTGGGCGGAGGTAACCTTGGTGCAGATGAGTTTCCTTCAGGGTTTCCTTTAGGGTTGCTCTGAATTCTCTGGGTTAGCCTCCAGGGTTTGTTGTGCCTTTTCTCTATCTCCCGTTTTCGTTCTGTTTTCGTCTTCCTTTCGTTCTCCCTTTTTCTGACTGAAGTTGTGGTATTTATAATGCTCTTTTTATGACCTAATGGGCTCAGAATGAAGCCCAGAATTTTCTGGTATTCGCAAGCTTCGCTAGGCGAGTGGCGTAGCGAAGGGTTCGCTAGGCAAAGGAATTGCTCGCCTAGCGAGCAAACCAGTTTAGGCCATTTTCTGGATTTTGTCATCTGTGTGATGGGTCCTTGTTCTTTTAAGATCAATGCCCTGAAAAATAAGTTGGAGTGCCTTAGAAATGCCTTGTAATATTAACGGGCAAATTTTGGGGTATGACAGTTGCCCATGTTCAATATTCTTGAACCGAGAGAGTTAGAATGGTATGTACGCCATTCGCGGTCTGGAGGTGGAAGATTATTGAACACTAGAATGCCCCAAAAATTTGCATTTGTTAATCAGAAGTTATTCCTGATGGAGATGGGCTTAAAGATGCCATCCAGGAAGTTTGATGATGAAAGATCAGAATGGGTCATACACTGTCGGGGATAAAGGATCAGAATGGATCATACACTAGATCGTATCTGAATCGCAGAATGAGTTATTCATTAGGCGGGTGACTTCGCTGGGGAAGAAAGATCAGAATGGATCGTACGCTAGATCGTATCTGAGTTGCAAAATGAGCCGTACGTTAGGTTGTATCTGAAAAAAGGGGTCAGAATGGATCGTACGTTAGATCGCATCTGAGTTGAAGATCCAAATGGGTCGTACGTTAGACCGTATTGGAGTTGCAGAATGAGCCGTATGTTAGGCTGTATCTGAAGAAGAAAGTAGTTATACGCTAGACTACACCCCGGAATGTACCGTACGCTAGGCAGTATCTGAGGATTTGAAGATCCAAATGGGTCGTACGCTAGACCGTATTGGAGTTGCAGAATGAGCCGTACGTTAGGCTGTATCTGAAGAAGAAAGTAGTCGTACGCTAGACTACACCCCGGAATGTACCGTGCGCTAGGCAGTATCTGAGGATTTGAAGATCCAAATGGGTCGTACGCTAGACCGTATTGGAGTTGCAGAATGAGCCGTACGTTAGGCTGTATCTGAAGAAGAAAGTAGTCGTACGCTAGACTACACCCCGGAATGTACCGTACGCTAGGCAGTATCTGAGGGTTTGAAGATCCAAATGGGTCGTACGCTAGACCGTATTGGAGTAGTTGAAGAAGTCATATGTTGGGCTGAATCAGAATGAACCGTACGTTAGGCTGTATCTGATAATATTTGTTGTATTTGCAGTAAATGTCTGGGATGGGCTTAAAGATGCCATCATTAGGAAGATGCCAGAATGCTTGCCAGAATGAATGTTCATATGGAGTATATCTGAAAGCTGTATTTGAATCTTGAATGTAATTGATAAGGATGTCCGTCCGAATGGATCTTTACTCTGACGGTATCAGGAGGATAATTAACCTGAAAAACAAAGTTAGCTTTATGCCATGTCATGATGCATGAGATGTTTTATGCTTCTGAAAATAAATGCGAACAATGTATGCATGTATATGATGCGAAATGATGCATGAATGAATTATGCGTCTGGAAATTTCTGCCAGGGGAAAATAAATCCCAATATTCTGGTTGGAGATATTTGTATTGACGGCCCTTTCTTAGCTGGGGACACTTGATTTCAGTCTGGTGGTAAAGATATTTGACAGAGCCTGGCTGGGGATGGAAGAGATGACCAGTCGGTCTGGTGATGCCGACCTCTTCTGGGAAATAGCTGGTTTTTGTTGGGGAATAGAATTAGCAACCGGATTCGTTGGAAAGCATGATTAGACCTTCTCCTCGATCCTGAAGTCTTTTAGTAATTGCTATTGCATGTATTTTTGGTAAGCATCTATCATGTTCAAACGCATATATTAATTCAACCTAAATCAATGGACGTTTACGCAAACAAAATAGAGGAAGTAAAACAACAGCATTTTTTTGGGAATAAAATTGTATTGATTTTGAAAGAGGGCCTATAAACAGGCCATTTGTGTACAAGGAGACAGAAATCCTAGTAAGAGGAAATCGTCAAGAAACAAAGAGAAAACTATGCAGAAAAAGTCCTATTGATTTTAATTCCACTACTGTCATTATGTCTTCAAGCATCTCATCTCTTACGGTCGGATAGAAGTGATTGGCTTGTTCAGTTCCTTTGACTTGGGGGAAGCTGACTGAGAACGGGACATAGTCATACGCTTTAATCCCTAATTTTTGCCTGGACCGCCTTTTCAGGTTTTCAGTCCACCAGGATACCCTTTTTTGCCCAAGCCGCCTTTTCAGGTTTTCGACTTGCCGGGTGTACATTTTTATATGTTTATCCCTAATTTTTGCCCGAACCCTTTTGGTTCGCCGGGGTGCCCTTACTTTTGCCTAGATACGTCGACCTAGCGGGTCTCTTTTATGCGTAGTATTTTTTAACTATGTCTGCGTTCACGGGATGTGGGAAGTCTTCGCCATCCATTGTAGCGAGTATCCTGGTTCCACCAGAGAATACCTTCTTAACTATAAATGGCCCTTCGTATGTGGGAGTCCATTTGCCTCTGGGGTCACTTGTGATAGAATGATACGCTTGATCACCAAATCGCCAACTTGATACACCTGTCTTTTGACCTTTTTGTTAAATGCCCGGGTCATGCGCTTCTGATATATCTGCCCATGACAAACAGCCGCAAGTCTCTTTTCATCAATTAAATTTATCTGATCGAGTCGAGTCTGAATCCATTCATCCTCATCTAAGTCTGCCTCTTTCATGATTCTTAGAGAGGGAATCTGGACTTCCACTGGTAAAACGGCTTCCATTCCGTAGACTAAAGAGAAGGGGGTTGCCCCTGTCGAAGTGCGTACTGAAGTGCGATAACCATGAAGAGCAAACGGTAACATCTCATGCCAGTCTTTGTACGTTACTGTCATCTTTTGTATGTTCTTCTTAATATTCTTATTAGCAGCTTCTACGGCGCCATTCATCTTTGGCCGGTACGGAGAAGAGTTATGGTGTTTTATCTTGAACTGCGTGCAGAGTTCAGTAATCATCTTGTTGTTCAAATTAGTGTCATTGTCAGTGATAACTCTTTCAGGAATGCCGTATCGACAAATGAGATTATTCTTGATGAATCGTGCCACCATATTCTTGGTGACAGAAGCAAATGAGGCGGCCTCTACCCACTTTGTAAAGTAATCTATAGCAACAAGGATGAAACGATGTCCATTAGAAGCAGTAGGTTTAATCTCTCCAATCATATCAATGCCCCACATTGCAAAGGGCCAAGGAGCTGTCAACACGTTTAATGGGGCAGAAGGCACATGTACTTTATCCGCATAGATCTGGCACTTGTGACAAGTTCTGGAGTGATGGTGGCAATCAGCTTCCATGGTAGACCAATAATACCCTGATCTCAGAATCTTCTTGGCCATTGTATGTCCACTAGAATGAGTCCCAAAAATGTCGTCATGCATGTCTTCCATAATCTTTTCTGCTTCCTTTTTATCCACACAGCGAAGCAGAGTCGAATCATGATTACGTTTGTATAATACTCCATTACTCATAAAGAATTTAGCGGAGAACTTCCTCATAAATTTTTTGTCATTGATGGATGCCCCTTCAGGGTATTCCTGAGCTTCTAAATATCTTTTTACTTCGTGGAACCAAGGTTTCTCTTCTACTTCATCAGCATTAAGTTCATAACAGTATGCTGGTTCATCTAATCGTTCAATGGTGATCATGGGAGCTTCATTGTCCCATCTGACTCTGAACATAGATGACATGGTAGCCAATGCGTCTGCCAACTGATTCTCTTCTCGTGGAATATGTTTGAATGTAATCTTTTCAAAGTATGGGATTAATGTCAGCACCCGCTCTCGATAAGGGATGAGATTCGGATGTTTAGTGTCCCATTCTCCTTTGATCTGACTGATTACTAAGGCCGAGTCTCCGTATACGCTTAAAAACTTGATTCTTAGGTTTATAGCAGCTCTGAGTCCCAAAATACATGCTTCATACTCAGCCATGTTATTGGTACAATCAAAACATAGTATAGCAGTGAAAGGCGTATGGCAACCCCTGGGAGAAATAATTACAACACCAACACCATTGCCCAATGCATTAGAAGATCCATCAAAAACCATAGTCCATCGGGATCCCAGTTCGGGTCCTTCATCCGGTCCAGGTTCTCCATAATCAGCAACAAGCATGACATCCTCATATGGGAACTCAAAATTCATAGATTGGTAATCATCAACTGCTTGATGAGCCAAATGATCAGCTAACACGCTTCCTTTGATTGCTTTTTGGGTAGTATACTGGATATCATACTCTGTTAAAATCATCTGCCATCTTGCTATTCTTCCGGAGAGGGCAGGTTTCTCGAATATATATCTGATAGGATCCATCTTAGAAATCAATAAAGTGGTGTGACTCAACATATACTGTCTTAGTCGGCGAGCAGCCCAGGCCAAAGCACAGCAAGTTTTCTCGAGCAATGAGTATCTTGTTTCACAGTCGGTAAACTTTTTGCTAAGGTAGTATATGGCATGCTCTTTTCGACCAGACTCGTCATGTTGCCCCAACACACACCCCATTGAATTTTCTAACACGGTCAAATACATGATTAGAGGTCTTCCTTCAATTGGTGGCATCAGAATTGGAGGTTCTTGGAGGTACTTCTTGATTTTGTCGAAAGCTTCTTGACAGTCATCATTCCATATCATCTCTTGATTTTTCCTCAGTAACTTGAAGATGGGTTTGCAGGTAGCAGTCAAATGGGAGATAAATCGGGCAATGTAATTCAAGCGTCCCAAGAAACCTCTGACTTCTTTATCTGTACGGGGAACTGGCATTTCTTGAATAGCTCTCACCTTAGCCGGGTCTACCTCAATTCCTTTGCCACTGACAATAAAGCCTAAGAGTTTACCGGATCTTACTCCAAAGGTGCATTTGTTCGGGTTCAATCTCAACTTGTATTTCTTCAACCTCTCAAACAGTTTGTATAAATGATCGAGATGTTCTTCTTCAGTATGAGATCTGGCTATCATGTCATCCACATATACCTCTATTTCGTGATGGATCATGTCATGGAACAACACTACCATAGCACGCTGGTATGTTACCCCTGCATTCTTTAAACCGAATGGCATTACTTTGTAACAGAAAGTGCCCCATTGTGTCACAAACGTAGTTTTCTCCATGTCTTCAGGTGCCATCTTAATCTGGTTATAACCCGAGAATCCATCCATGAAGGAGAATACTTTGTGTTGAGCGGTGTTATCTACCAGAACATCGATGTGCGGGAGTGGAAAGTCATCTTTGGGACTCGCTTTATTCAAATCTCTGTAATCTACGCACATTCGCACCTTACCGTCCTTCTTCGGCACTGGTACCACATTAGCAACCCATTGAGGATAAGAAGTAACGGCTAGAAAACCGGCATTAAATTGTTTCATAACTTCGGCTTTGATTTTCTCAGACATTTCAGGACGCATGCGGCGAACCTTTTGCTTAACAGGACGACAATCTTCCTTCATTGGCAAACGATGCACTACTATATCAGTATCCAATCCTGGCATGTCTTCATAAGACCAAGCAAAAATCTCTACATAGTCATGTAACATCTGAATCAATCTTTCTTTGATACTGTTTTCCAAGCCTGCTCCTATTTTGACTTCTCATCATATCTTCCTTGAAGAGGAGGAGACAGAAAATGATTCGGAAGATGAGAATGCTGATCCTCTCAACCCTGAGGACGACGACGAAGATTATGAAAATGAACAGTACTCTCCGAAAGATGATAAGTATAAGTTGCTGGAAGAACGTATGCTAGCTATGGAGGGTCAGAAGGCGCCCGGGCTGGATTTCGAAAGCTTGGGACTGGTCTCTGATGTGGTCATTCCTCGCAAATTCAAGATCCCCACTTTCACTAAGTACGATGGTGCGTCTTGTCCTCAGATGCATCTGAGAGCTTATGTGAGAAAGATTCAGACGTATACCACTGATAGGAAACTATGGATCCATTTCTTCCAAGAGAGTCTGTCTGGCACACAGTTAGAGTGGTACTACCAGCTCGAGAGCTCTAACATCCGCACCTGGACTGATTTAGCGACAGCTTTCTACAAGCACTACCAGTATAATTCTGAATTGGCGCCTACTCGGCTACAGTTGCAGAGTATGACTATGGGATCTAAAGAAAGCTTCAAAGAATATGCTCAAAAATGGAGAGATTTGGCCGGCAGAGTCAAACCCCCTATGACTGATCGAGAATTAGTAGACATGTTCATGGGCACACTGACTGGCCCATTCTACAGCCATCTATTGGGAAGTTCCTCATCGGGTTTCACTGAACTTATATTGACAGGTGAACGTGTGGAGAGCGGCATTCGAAGTGGAAAGATACAGGCGGCTACCTCTGCAAGCAGCAAAAAGTCCTATCAGGGGAGTCTCATGTGTTGATCGATAATGGCTCCTCTTTGAATGTGCTACCGAAAGCCGTGCTCGATAAACTTGACTGTAAAAGCATTGAACTGAAACCTAGTGACGTTGTGGTGCGTGCTTACGATGGTGCAAGGAGCGTTGTCCATGGTGAAGTGGTCCTCCCTATCAAGATAGGACCTCAAGTCTTCAACACTATCTTTCATGTAATGAACATTCGTCCTGCCTATTCCTGCTTGCTGGGACGCCCTTGGATTCATGGGGCAAGTGCTGTAGCCTCGTCTCTCCATCAAAAGTTGAGGTATCCAATAGAGGGCAAGATTGTCACTGTGTGTGGAGAAGAAGAATATATTGTCAGTAGTGTGCAGGCCTTCAGATACGTCGAGATGGATGGTGAATTCTTTGAGACTCCTTCTCAGTCATTTGAAGTAGTTCCTCCGACTAATCCTGTCCTTAAGCCAACTTCCTGTGTGCCCAAGGTTATTAGTGCTCCTCCTGCTATGATTTCTCTGAAGGACGCTCAAGCCGTGGTTGAAGATGGTGGTCGTACTGGCTGGGGTCAACTGATCAATGTACCGTACAAGTCTGATAGATGTGGCCTGGGATTTAGCTCTGAGAAGGTAGTCAAGGATCGGATTAATGCTATAGAAGATGCTGACAGCGACTGCGACCTGGATAGCTGGATTTTCCCAACGATTGGTGACGGACTCAATAATTGGAAGGCTGAAGACACTATCCCGATTTCCTTTAGTCAGGAGTAATTGTTATGGCCTATTTTAGTGTTGCAAATTTTAATTTTTTTACAATTGAACTTCTTAAAGCATTGTGTCTAGGCCCGGGGCACAATAGCTAATTTGTTAAGGGTTTTGTCATTTTCATAAGCATATTCACATTCAATAGATCAATGGACTTTTTGCATTCAAATATCGCGCTCTTTATCTTTCCTGTCATCTTTCAAACAAGCTATGCTTTCTTACACACACTCACGTAACAAATTGCAGATCCATACCCACTCTGGATCCTGTTGATAATAGTTCTACTACGGTTCATTATGACTTTGAAAATCCGATCTACCAAGCCGAGGATGGAAGTGAGGAAGATTGTGAAGTACCTGGAGAACTTGCCAGACTGTTACTGCAAGAAGAAAGGACTATACAGCCGCATGAAGAGTCAATCGAAATTGTAAATCGGGGTACTGAAGTAGACAAGAAAGAAGTCAAAATAGGAGCAGGCTTGGAAAACAGTATCAAAGAAAGATTGATTCAGATGTTACATGACTATGTAGAGATTTTTGCTTGGTCTTATGAAGACATGCCAGGATTGGATACTGATATAGTAGTGCATCGTTTGCCAATGAAGGAAGATTGTCGTCCTGTTAAGCAAAAGGTTCGCCGCATGCGTCCTGAAATGTCTGAGAAAATCAAAGCCGAAGTTATGAAACAATTTAATGCCGGTTTTCTAGCCGTTACTTCTTATCCTCAATGGGTTGCTAATGTGGTACCAGTGCCGAAGAAGGATGGTAAGGTGCGAATGTGCGTAGATTACAGATATTTGAATAAAGCGAGTCCCAAAGATGACTTTCTACTCCCGCACATCGATGTTTTGGTAGATAACACCGCTCAACACAAAGTATTCTCCTTCATGGATGGATTCTCGGGTTATAACCAGATTAAGATGGCACCTGAAGACATGGAGAAAACTAGGGTTATAGAACTCTCATCATATCTTCCTTGAAACCAGTAGTAACCAAATTGAGGAGGGAACCATGTCTCTTGATGAACTGAGCGTGATCGGGAAGTTCTGACACTAAATCCTTGAGTTGAGGAGAGATGGCTACAAAATTGATCCGGATGGTCTTCCTGGAAGCCATAACCTGTTTAACAGAGCAAAGCTAAATCCCTAAGTCCTTGAAATAGTTAGTACAATGTTATGATGTTATGATGTTATGATGTTATGATGTTATGATGTTAAATAAATAACAAGCACAAACAAGTCACACAACAATCATTCTTAGGTTTTAAGGCTTGCATGAGTTCCATAGGTAAGTACCCTCCCTACTGAAGTTTGGTCGATTCAACCTGTCCTAGAATAGTAACCGGGTTCTAGAAGGATCTCCAATCATTGACCTTCTTTTAAGTCCACTTCAGTGCAACACCAAGCGGCTGACCAAAATTTCCCTAAAGTCCAATCTCAAAGAGTGTAGTATCGAGTATCAACCAACCCCAGTCGGAACCGAAGTCAGTTATCTCACTACTTTCTAATGGCTAGGCTGAGTCGATTAAGATTCTAGAGGTCTGGTTAATGCTTTGATGACACCACGCAAATGCCAAATTTCTCCTCAAGTAAACATGAGGAACATCAGGACATCCAAAGTGTCACATTAACCGTAGCTATCATTTTAACCATTCCAGTATACGCCGGATAGTCGCGATGATCTATTGCTACTTACCTAAGGTACACTAGATCCGGGTGTAGGATCTTTCACTCAAGCATGGAATACCCAAGCAACCCCTTAAAAGTAAATCAGACAACAAGTGATCTTTTTTTTTAAGGTGACCTCTCTTTGTTGGTCCCCAGTGGAGTCGCCAGTTCTGTCATACGGTGAACTGACTTTGGTGTGTTTTTGCTTTGGAAAGCAAATGTCGCGGTTAGCAAGAGTCGCCACCGACTTTTCTTTTATCCCATAAGGAAAGGTGGAAAAGAACAGGAAAGACCTTAATTAGATTTTGGGTTCGGGAGGTACATTATACAAAGGGAAGGTGTTGGCACCCTTTGTATCCATGGTTATCCATGGGCTCTTAATTGCTGGATCACTTATGTTTGTCTGAAAAAGTGTTTGTGAATTGCTAAAAAATGTTTTGAAAAGAGAGTTTAACTTTGTAATGATTCTTGTGCGAATGTATACAAAGTATTTATCTCGTTTAATTTTTGAAAGCGGTTTAGAAAAATATAACTTGGTAATTATTCTAGTACGAATGTATACCAAGTGGTGATTTTCTAGTATTTGCAAAGTGTGAGGTATGAAAAATATTTTAGGTGGTGAGCCAGCAATTAAGAGTTATACCTACCTAAGGTCTTTATGGGCATTTCCCATCCTTATGAGGGTAAAACTGTCCTTACTATTGAGAAGTAAGTAGTCTTATCCCTTTGGATGTAAAGGGACATCGTAGGGTCATCGTTTGGTCATTGAAGGCAACATTTGTAAGGGTACCTTAGCGTTTGAAGGGACGATCATCATTTAACCGTAGGCTACACCGAAGGGTCATCGAGGGACAAAATCATATATTCGAAGGCAACATCCGAGGGACTATGATTTATTTTATAGGGACATGATGATTTAATCGAAGGGTCTTTGCTAAGTGTATCCCCATATTCGCGGGACATGACCGTAATACCGTAATATCGCAAGGCAACAAGGAGAGGTCCAAGATCACATATTCAAAGGCAATATTTTATAATCAATTAGGTAGTTGTAATCAATTAGGTAATTAGGATGAATCTCCACATTAAAATCAATTAAATAATTAGGATGAATCTCCACATTAAAATCAATTAAATAATTAGGATGAATCTCCACATTAAAATCAATTAAATAATTAGGATGAATCTCTACAAGGGTATCCCACAAATAAAGTGGAATACCTAACAGGCTACCTTCTCTGGGAGTATGTGGACCCTTACAAAACTCAGCAAACAGGTCAGAATACCAAATCAGGGTGCAATCGAGAATTGCACCAAACAAAAGGAACACAGGTAGGACAGGATAGAACAGAACAGAAAAATCATAGAATAAAACAGATCCGATAAGCATAGAACAGAACAGAAAAATCAGCAACTGTCACGTTCGCTGCTGCCTCGCCTAGCGAAGGCTTAGCGAACTCTCGCTTAGCGATGTGCTAGCGAGCGACTGCGGGTTTCGAATTTCAGACAGTACGATTTCAGTGAACTTCACACCCTATGGCATCCATTACAGAGATTATATGGTTAAACATTCAAGATATCCATGCATACTTAAATCCACATGCAAAACTTAAGATATTTTCATGGATTCAATCATAAGGCCACATGTAAATTAAGAGTATAAAGCAGTAATGATAATGCAAACCTGTTTGCAATTGAATTGCAACCTTGAATTGGCAAGTCGGATTGAGTTGGGCGGAGGTAACCTTGGTGCAGATGAGTTTCCTTCAGGGTTTCCTTTAGGGTTGCTCTGAATTCTCTGGGTTAGCCTCCAGGGTTTGTTGTGCCTTTTCTCTATCTCCCGTTTTCGTTCTGTTTTCGTCTTCCTTTCGTTCTCCCTTTTTCTGACTGAAGTTGTGGTATTTATAATGCTCTTTTTATGACCTAATGGGCTCAGAATGAAGCCCAGAATTTTCTGGTATTCGCAAGCTTCGCTAGGCGAGTGGCGTAGCGAAGGGTTCGCTAGGCAAAGGAATTGCTCGCCTAGCGAGCAAACCAGTTTAGGCCATTTTCTGGATTTTGTCATCTGTGTGATGGGTCCTTGTTCTTTTAAGATCAATGCCCTGAAAAATAAGTTGGAGTGCCTTAGAAATGCCTTGTAATATTAACGGGCAAATTTTGGGGTATGACAGGAGACTCCTCCTATTTTCCCGAAAAGCCTAACCCGCAGGGGCGAGATGAGGCTAGAAGCCCCATGTCCAACAACGCCAAAGAGGCACCGCAGGGAGAAGGTAGTAAGGCTATGTGCCCAACAGAAGGATTTATTGGGGACAGGGAAACTATCTCCGTCCGAAAAAGGTATGTTCACCAGATCTTGAGTGTTGAAAACCACTCTGAATAATAATCATATATGATTCTCCATGATCCCCAAATAGCAAAGGAACCTCAGTTTGCAAGTTGGTTCAAGGGGGTTGACCAGAAAAGTCAACAGGTCAAATTTAGGGTACCCTAGACCCTATCTCCTACAATATTTGTTATATGAAAGTGATTACAAGATAAAATTTACTCTTTATGACATTCCAAGCAACTTTCATGTTGGTCTCAAGAGCTAATTTTGTTGGGAAAGTCATTTTTTATGGTGAAAGATTATAGGTCATTTTGTATGTGCCCTATGTAGAAGGTCAACTTCCAAGAATCATAACTTGCTCAATGTTTGTGACATGAAGGTCATCCAAGTTTCATGATTAATTGAAAAATGTCTTCTCCAACTTTTCTTCTTTGAGAAATGTAAAATTTTACTTGCAAGGGCATGTACCAAGAGGAAACATTATAGGTCATTTTGGGCCATCATCATTGAACAAGCAATTTTCCTCAACTTCTAAAATCCATAACTCCCTCATGCAAGATTCAAATGGTGTCAAATTTATGACTAAATTGAAGAGGATTTAAATAGTTACAACTTTGAAGAAGTGACCAATTTCATTTTAAGCTAATAGCCAAAGTTATTCAAGGTGGAAAAAGTGGTCATTTGACTTTTAACTTAAAACATTCTCAACTATGTTTGATTCCTCCAACTTACACCTCAAAATTCATCATGATCCAAGCTCCAAATAGAAAAAGTTTCAACATGAAAGTTGTTCCCCTTCATGCTAGCTTTCCAAAGAGTCCAAGATCTAGACATTTGGATTATTTTTGAGTGACTTGCACATGGGTGTAATGCATGACCCTATTTGGAAACTTTCATGATCAATTTTCATTTCACATTGCATGGCTTCATGTTAAGGCTTTAGCATCATTTGAACTTTATTTGGCATTGGATCACATCATTTCTTGGGCCTTGTTGCACCCCCATACAAGCATGCAACCACGTTGCTATTTTTGGATAGAATTTGAAAGTGTGTGAAAATCAATTGGCAATTCTATAAATACATCTCCTTCTGCTCAGAATTGAGGACCCCTTTGTCCAAGCTTTGATCTGCAACCTTCCCACACTCCATTAATAGAATAACCTTGAGGATTTCACTTGAAATCAAGCTTCAATTCCCCTTCTGTTTTGGGATTGAAACTCCAAGGGTTCAAGCTCTTTTCACATCCATTTCACTTTCTGCAAGTTGGTATAAGAAAGCTCAAGAAATTTGGAAGAGAGATCGAGCTCCATTGTAGCAAACAAAAGGTGATTTTTCGGAATGTTCTCTTCTTCGATTCTCCCTCAATTCTCTATCATTTAACTTGATCTTTGGTTGTCCGAAGTCCTACCAATTATGGAAACAAGATTGAGTTGCTTTGAGGTCAAATCGAAGCAACTCAGTTCATACACCTCCATTTTCAATTCCATATATCTCTCTATATAGTGAGAATTGGGAAATTTAGATGTCAGATTCGTGCTCCCCGTCATTTTTCCTTTAAAATAGTATATAAATCTTTTATTTTTGTGGACTTTTGTGGTGGACCAGTCTGGTGAGGTCCACCGGAGAAGGTGATCGGAGCCCTAGCTCCGGTGATGTGTTGGCTTCACCCCATCCATCTAATCTTGGTCCAACATTTTAATCATGGGCCTTGGTTTGTTTGACTCAGTTTGCAACGCGTTTGACTCGGTGCATGATGGACACCACATGTATGGCCATCAAATTTGTCACCTCAATTAATGAGGGAGATCTGATGGCCCTTATTTTTTCCTTTTTATTTTTTTCTGACTTTATATTAAATACTCTTATTTTGTTTAATTCATATAAATTTCACTTTTAATCCAAAAAATATGGGACTTTCACCAAAAATCTTTAAATATTTTCCTATTTTGTATTTTGAATTAAACTCGTTTTTTGGATTAATTTTGATATTTATTTTGTGAATTAAATTATTTTTGACTTGTTTTTAAATATTTTTAAATACTTCTGACTTTCAAAAAATTCTCAATTTTTTTTCTAAGGTCCTTTGACCTTGTTTGACCTATGATAAATCCCTTGGCTATTTATTTGGTAATTTGAAGGGATTTGAGGTTTTTACTTTGAAAATACATTTTATTTTATTTTTAAATTGATTTTTAATTGTTTAAATGTTTAAAAAATATTGTTGAGCCATTTGGTTGACCTTGTATTGTTTGATCTTCTGTTTGGCCTTGATCATGGTTGATTTGAACTTCCATTTGATCAATACTATTGGATTTTGGGGGTTGATGAAATGTACATTTCATCCCTCAAAATGAATGGATAGTATTGATCAGATGAAATTCTTCATATGATCAATTTGGGTTTCCCTTTCCATTTCCCTATTCATCTTCATCCCTTTTCTTCCCCAATCCATTCATTGACCAATGGCTTCTCAAATATCCAAATGCTAGTTGATTCATCAATGACCCTGTGTCAGATGAATCAACATGAGCTTGGTTGAGATAGGTCCCTCCCCTTTTATTTTTTGTGTGTCGTATGCTTTAGGAGTTTGGTTATTTGTATCATGTCTCTAGCCTGCATTGATGCCAATATTTTTATTGCCCGACCTCAGATAGTTGTGACTTCTACATAAATCCAATTACGATTGCTTAACATAGAGCTAAATATGTCCCAAAAGGCATAGCATTCTTGTAAGTGAGATTGTAAGTCTCCCATTCTTCATGGCATTGTATGAAGATTTAGCCTTTTTTCCATTTGTGAGAGCTAGTGGCATACTTATTGATTTATCTAAGTTGGAGCTCTTCTCATAGATGATGTCTTGGTTCATGTCTTTATACTTGTGAATGGATGGTTGAATGTTCTCCAAAGAATGACTTAAACAATTGAATCCTCCACTAACCTTTGACTAACTTCTTATTATTATTGATTTACTTTTAATGTCATTTACTTAATGCAATTTAAATTTTGGTACCTTTATCATTCATTGTCATTTTACATTTCATGCAAGATATTTATGTTTCTGTCATCTTCACTTTGCTCACTTGAGTTATTTGTGCTTGTATATATTGTATGCTTGTGATTATGTTCTGTTTTTGGTCTTAGGACCTTAAAATACTTAATAACAACAAAAACCCTAAAAAAAATGTTGGTGGACTGTTGGACCTTTGCCCTTGACTTGATCTTAACTCTTGGACTTAAAAGTAGGCAACAATCATATGCTTCGAAGAACTTGGCTAATGTCATTATTTGAAATTGAGTTATCCTTGATTGTGTCTTTCATCTGATACAAGTCTTGGGATTTCTCATGGGTTTATCTGTTACTTTGTCTTTATGCTTGAATTGTTATATTGTTATTATTGTTGATGCCTGATAATTATTTCTGTGAGTTTGCCCGGGAGTGTCGCATCCGCGAAAAACAACCGGCGAGCTGAAACAAAAACACAACACAGAGCCGCCACTGCGCGTTATTTATCCCAAGATAGGGAAAGGAAACGCTCAGAGAAACCTGGAAAGGAAATGGTCTTGCAACCAAAGAGAAAGGGTAAGGGAGTCGGTTACGCAAGGGGAAGGTATTAGCACCCCTCACGTCCGTCGTACTCGACGGGATCCACGTTCTAAAAAAAGAAAAGGTTGCTAAAACATCACACACACGCACCGAAGGCAACACAGGTGGGGTTAAGGGGAAAAGAGCTCGATAGGACGTCGCATCCTATGCCTACGTATCTCGTCTGGAACGAGAATCAGAGCTGCCGTAGTTCGGCTCACGCACGCCAAACAAGACACACCGGTAAACATGGAGCCTGAATGCCAATCACTGGACTTACATCAGCATCCGAACCAAAACACACACCAGAAGGCAAACGGGGAGCCCGACCGCCAATCACTGGACTTACGTCAGCATCCAAACCAAAACACACGCAAGAAGATAACAAGCAACACACACAAAAAAGAAAAAAAAAAGTGCCCGGAGAGACCTCGCACGGTCTCCTGCCTACATACCTCGTCTGGAACGAGGATCAGGGCGATGTAGTTCCCCTGAAAGGGAAAGAAATCTAGCCAGAAACCAAGGGAAGACACACTACCAGGGAGCTGTACTCGAGCCTAGTGTTGTCATGCATCATTGCCCTACGTTGAAGTTTCTACCTACTTGCACTACTGCAAGCTAATCCTATCCAGGAAGAAAGCAAGCATACAAGCATACAAGCAAACAGAGCAAACAAATATTCACAAAGCACACGCTATAGCCAATCAAGTGAGGCTCAAACAATGGGTTTGACTGCCGAAGCAAGTCATCTGTACATGGGTATTGCTCGCTCTTAACCTTGCCATTGCGGGGCTAAGGTGAAGCAGATGAAAGGTGAGTGAAGATTAGACTTCACAGCTCTTATCCCTGACCAGGGAGAGCTTCAGACAAAGGAGCGTGGGTCCAGAATGGAGGGACCCTTCTACGCTCAAAGACTCTGACTCGATCGTGCAACAGCACAAGATCTTGGGTTTGTGTCCCAATGCATCAACACACAGCCGTGTGAGCAGAGGGACGACTCACAGAATAGTGGGGGATAGATTGCATATCCCTTTGATCCACCAATTGCCTCATAGAGGTCTTTACCTGCTTGGCACAAATGTAAACAACCACAAACATCGCCTCTTAAGGAGGACTTCAGACAGTTGCCTGGCCAAGTAACAGGCCAGGTCTTCCAGACTACATGAAGAATAGAAGTCCTACCTCAAATGGTTTAAAAACCAAGCAGCAGCAAGCAAGTTCTTAAAGAACTGTAAGCGACTAAATGTACCTGAAATCAATCAAGTATCATCAGTACTCCGACAAACCAACAATAAACAGCAAAAGTCAATCTATACAGACAACACAAGTTAATGCACACAAGTGCAAGCTATAAGCCCAAGCTCAAGCTTCAATCCCTACAAAACAAAGTCAAGTTAGTTTATAAACATCAACCAAACTCAATTCAAATTGCCTTGAAGCAACCTCCTTAAGCATTGTGCATTGCATCCTGAAAATCCACACCAAATGTGAGAAACTAGACCACTAGGCCAAGCCTAGGGTCCAAAAGGGAGAAAAAAATCTAAAAAGCAAGGGATGTTCAACCAAAATCAAATTAAAACCATTCAAAAGCAAATGCAATTGGTCCCATGCTTATACCATTCACCAATATCAATTCATGCACAATATACCACAAACTAGGTCAAATACAACACCAAAAGTTCAAACAGAATGACTTCAATCAAAGGCATACCAAAACAATTCCAAAAATCCTCAAATAATTCACACCTAAACAGGACACAATCAACAAGTAGTATGTCAATTTTCAGCTCAATTGGACAAAATAAAGTAGGTCAATGAAAATCAAAAAGTCCAGACACAACTATTCAAGCCAATTCATAGCACCAACACATGCATTCACTTCAAAAATTCACAAAACAGTGACAACATATTAGAAATGAATGGGACCAAAACTATGATGTCCTATAATGTGTCTACAACCAGCATACCAAATTTCACATTCATCCAAAACCATATGAGAATTTCACAGAAGATATGCTAACATGTATCACACAATGTCACCAAATGAGCATACAGTGAAGAAAATTATCAATCAAATGGAAAATGCCATGGAAAAATCCAGAACAATTCACATGTTATCTCAACACATCAATGATCATTCATGCAAAATTTCAATCCAATCCAACAATCATAGGTCATGCAAATAAATTCAGAAAGTTGACCTAGCTAGGTGTGACACAAATTGTCACACCTAGATTCAAAAATTCATATCTAATCAACCAGGTATCCAAAAATCATAAACTTTACATGAAAATCACCATCAACATGTCCAGAATAAGCACAAAAATTTTCAATCATTTCTTTAAATGTATGAGCATTTCATGATGGATATGGAAACATGTATAAAAATGTGATACATTCTACAAACCCTAGGCTCATTATTTTTCTACTCATGCAAAAAATCCACAAAAAATATCATTAAATTCTACACAATTTCATGAGTATGGCACAAAACGTTTCACTCAAATTGGATCAAAAATGAAGGAGTTATTAATTTTTGAAGTTTATGTAATTAAATGGAAAACAAGAAAAAATGAAATAGAATAATTAAATAAATAAATGGCGCCAGTGGCATTTTTGAAAATAACTTGGACTTCCTCAAAACGACGCCGTTTTGAGCTTAGGAACGAAATGTTTCTATTGGTCCACACAGGCGGTAAACACGAATTCAAACTGGCATTGCAAACATGAAGATCAAACGCTCAAAATTTCCAGAAATCTTCATCATTTTTCCAGAAATGGCAAGAACATCAAGAACAATGAATCTCAACAAAAATCATCATGCGTATAGTCATTGGAAAGGTCTAAGTGCGTGGATCACAAATATGTAACCTAAATTGCCTAATTCTCACTACATAATCCGGATCGAGCATTTAAAGAAACAACATCAAAACTAAAAATCACGATTACTTCTTCAGCAGTTCACCAAATCAAAAACTGAACCTAGCATGTTGATCTACGTTGGATGAACTACAATAAGCATATCACAATTCAAGAAACCATGAGATTCGATTTTAGGTACCTTGAATGGAGCAGTGATGAATCTTGAAGCCTTGGTGCGTGTTGATCCAAAACAGATGCAAGAGAAGCTTCAGGATGTTGACTGGAGATGTTAGGTTCGCTCGAAATTGCTTCTAGTGGAAGAATTTGCAAAATGCCATGGATGCACACACTTTGAACAGTGGAGATTCGTGAGGATTTTGATGATGCTTTTCCAAAACAGTTGAAGAAGGAGATGATTGGAGAAGGCAGCAAAAAGAATCACACGAATTGATGAAGAATTGAAGGAGTTTTGCTCAATTTTGTTCTTGAATGTTCTTGAGCTTTTGGAGAATTTGGAGGGAAAAGTTTGTTGAATTTCTTGTGAAATGTGATTCTGATCTCAAAGTTAGTTATGATTAGTGATATATACCTCCACTTAATCACACTCTTAATCATCCAATTAACCAAAATGAAATGTGATTAGCAAAAATGCATTTTACTAAGCAAGGGCAAAATTGGTATTTCACATCAGGCCTTGTGACAGCTGTATGACAGCTCACACACTCTCCAAATACCAGTTGTGATGTGTTGGCACTTGTCTCATGGCAATTGGACTTGTAATTCTCATTTTCACCATGTCATGCCACAAAATGCATTTTCAAGTACAATTCCAAAATGACTTGGTCAAATATTGAACCTTAACATGTTATGACAGTTGAAACAATTTCTAATTTGCATTTGTGAGGTGTTGCAAAAACTCCCATGCCAAAATTCCAATTATTTCTCAACTTGGACCATTTTGCCCTTGGATTTTTAACTGTACACTTGAAAATTGACTTTTTGCATTGACCATTTTTGATGAATTCCAATTATGCACCATGAAAGTACATGTCAAATGGAGTTTTCACATGAAAAGATCACTCAATTTGGACACTCCATGTGGAAGTTATGCCACTTTGATTATGGGTCATTTTTGAAATTGAATGGACCATAACTTGCCAACCACACATGGAAATTTCAAGTTCTTGGACTTTTTGGAAAGGTGAGACCAAGATCTACAACTTTCATGTTGAACAAATTTTCATTTGAAGCTTCCTTGGACATGTAATTTTGTGGTCAAAGACTTTCCATTTTTGGAAACTTCCATTACAAGTCACTTTCTATTTTTGGCAGTTTTTATCCTGACTTTATTTTCTTCATTCTTGAGCTTTGACATGTCAAATAACACTTGTTCCAACATGAATGAAGTGTATCCAACTCATTTTCACCTCCAAAACCATCAAATCATGCACAGCTGACCACAGTTGACTCTTTCAACTGATAGATGAATTTGGCCAGGCATTGATCAATCTGAGCCCCAATCTTCTAATGAAATGGCTCAAGGATGAAACCCTAGTCTCAATATGCACAATAAAACCACATGATGATCCCCATATTCATCATAGACCCCATCTCCTTGTTATGCCCTGATTGGCCCAATGCAGATTATTAGGGTTGACCAGTGGTCAAAACCCTAATCTCAAGGTATCTTGATCAAACTCTTGAATCTTCTGGATGATATCAAGACCATGATGATGATGATGTATCATTTCAATCAAGATGTAGACCAATCTCCTTGAGAATCAAAAACCCTAATTTGGACCTCCACATCCTCAGATGATTAATGACCAGTCCAATGAAACCCCAGCTTGCACCATGACCTCTTCATCTTCTGATCAAGACTTGGGAGAATGGCTTGCACAATGTAACCACATGATATGCAATATGCAATGCCTAATGACCTAAAAATGCAATACAATATGTTAAGCTAGTCCCAAGAGAGGAGGGCAAATTTTGAGGTGTTACAGCTGCCCCTATTCAATCCACTGTGAACCTGTCGATATGAATAGCCTCGGCTTTCAGATGATCAGGATGAAGAGTGATTGAATACCAAGAACAGACGAACAATTTGCACTCTGATGGGAAATAATTAACAACGCCTGCCAGCATCGGCGAAGAAACAATCTTGAAACAGAAATCCCGTCTGGTACGGAGAAAGTCGGCTTAATCACCGAAACAGCAATGTCGACCTGGATACCAAAATAAATGGTAACACAGGGATAACCATGGCCTGAACACCACATCCGCTGGGGATTATTATTTCCCTTTTTTTTTATGCTTTTCTTGAACCCCGAATTTTTCTTTCGCGCAAATGATCCTCAAATCACTGCATTTGAACCCCGCTCTCCTATTTGCCACATAATGAACCCCATTCTCCAGTTTGAACCCCAGTCGCCTGACGATAACTCGCGATCGCCAATGTGAACCCCGTTCTCCAGAAAATGCCGCAACATCTCCCTTTCTCCATTTGAACCCCGTTCTCCAGAAAATGCCTCAACATCTTCTTTTCTCCGTTTGAACCCCGATCTCCAATCTCTCGTGATAATTCCGCTGGCAACGTCGGAAATAACACCAAACACCACTCTGAGGGCGACATGTCAGAGGGTATACCTTCACAGAAGGAAGGTAGCATGTGTATCTCTTCCTCAGAAGACACCTATAACGACCTCCATTGGCCTCAGCCAGAGTCTAAGGTGACACATGAACAGAATATAATCCTAAGGACCTCATCCCGGATACATTCTTCAACTCCAATCTTCATTTGAACCCCAGAAAATGCCTCAGCATATACTCTTCTCTGATTGAACCCCGATCTCCAGAAAATGTCGCAACACTTCCCTTTCTTCATTTGAACCCCATCTCCAGAAAATGCCTCAACATCTCCTTTTCTCCATTTGAACCCCGGAATCGCGCTGATCGCGTAACGTCTTCTGATATTATTTCCATCTCTGTCCGACGGAAACATTTCCTCCAATATCGCACTACTGGGGAACATTGCTGATCTGACGTCGTGATGCTGAACTCCTCGGAGTACCATCTTCACCATCTGGTGAAACCAAACCTTCAAGCGGTAACCACGGCTTGAGTCGCGCTGATCGCGTCATGACGTTGAACTTATCCAAGTAACATCTTCACCATCCGGCGAAACCAAATATCAAGCGGTATCCACGGCTTGAATCGCGCTGAACGCGTCATGATGTTGAACTTATCCAAGTAACATCTTCACCATCCGGTGAAACCAAATATCAAGCGGTATCCACGGCTTGAATCGCGCTGAACGCGTCACGATGTTGAACTTATCCAAGTAACATCTTCACCATCCGGCGAAACCAAATATCAAGCGGTATCCACGGCTTGAATCGCACTGAACGCGTCACATCTCCATCTCTGTCCGACGGAAAAAATCTCCTTCAGTATCGCACTACTGGAGAACATCAAATCTCAAGCGGTAATCACGGCCCGAGTAACTGATACTTGCAATACTGATGATTTTCCAACTAGTGAAACCACTCCTCAAACGGTAATCACGGCTCGAGTAGCATCTTCACCCACTGGCAGAACCATATCTCAAACGGTAACCACGGCTTGAGACTAGCCTATGCTTGCAATGATGCATGATTGATTTTTCTGCGTAATGCTCCATAATTATGGAAATGCTACGCGATTATTTATTTTTCTATGCAATATGCTATGCTTATTTACATGATGAATGCATAAAAAATATCCCCCTCAAGGGACTCTTCTGGGAAGCACGAGACACTCTGCTGAGGAACTCGCCATTGCTCCAACTCCACCCTGCTGGGGAATAGCACTGCTGCTGGGAAAAGGCAACCCTTGCTGAGGAAACCTCCTTTGTACCCAATCCGCTCAGGAATTTGCTGGGGATAAGAACCACCAACACTCTGTGGGGATACCACGATCTTTGACTTGTTGGGGATGTACATCCTACCTCTGCTTGGAAAACCCTTACAGATACCTGACGACTTCACTGGGGAAATGCTCACAGATACTCTGCTGGGAAACAACCCCCTCCAGGCCTGGCGACTGGGGAAGCACCGATCTGACACCTGCTGGGGATAACCATCCTGACTCAGCTAGGGAAGCAAATGCCACTCCGCTGGGGACAACCCATGCAATCCATAGGTAGAATCAACCCAGCTGGGGATGCAGATATCAGTCCGCTACGGAAACTCATCTAATCCACTGGTAGGATGAACACTGCTGGAGATATATTTCATTGAAACCCGCTCCACTCGGGGAATAGCAACCTTCTGGCCTGGCTGCTGAGGAAACACCATTTTAAACCGGCCGGGGATAACCATCTTGACTCGGCTGGGAAAGTCACAGACCTTGGATCTGCAGGGGAGTTGGCCCTCTGATTCTGCTTGGGGATATAGCTGGGGAAATGAGAAAAGCTGGTACAGAACACCCGTCGACTCGTCGAACCACGGTATCCGCCTCCCAATCTCGTATCAGCTCTCCACTTTTGAGGACTCCCAGACTCGTCTGGACCTTTTCTGCTCCATCATCTTGTATTCCCAATCGCTCCGCGCTCGACGACGGGCGAACTCCTGGGGATTATACAGACTTCAATTTTCCGACTTTGAAGAGTCTTCTTGATTAATTTCAAAGGTCATCGTACGTCCCGGCGTCTCTCATCGCTTCTCTACCCATTCATCTCTGATCAGACTCTGCGGGGAATTCTACAGACTTTCAAATCTTCCGACTTTGAAGAGTCTTCTTGATTATCATCAAGGATCGTCGTACGTCTCAACGTCTCTTCGTCATCCCTTCATATTCTTTCGTCCCTGATTGGACTCCATAGGGATTTGTTTCCAACAAGCTTCCCCATCACAACCTGCAAGTGAGTGAAGAATACCTAACAGTACCTGCAAAAGAGATCGTTAGATAAAACCGTGCCCCAGGCGTGTCAAGATCTCACCACTTGAGTCACCCAACCTTCCAAATAAGATTTCAAGCTTTCAATCTTATATACATGCATTGAAAGGAACCTGTATGTCTTAAAATGCAAGATTCTTTATCAAAACTATCTGGATGTTTTTGCAATCAAAGCGGTAATGAAAACAAAAACAAAATTATTTGACTGAATATGCATTTTATTGATTGAAAAAGTGTGGCTCAAATTGAGCAATACAAAGGAAGCAATTCCTGAAAAGAGGTAATTGCACAAAAGGAAAAATCTATCCTAATGGCAATGTGAAACCACGATCTCATCGAGTTCCAACTCGGTTACACCCCATATGTCCTCAGACTCACCGTGCTTTCTGCCTTCTGAACAAGACGTTTCTGACTGATCCCTACCAGGCATTATCCATGATGCTTTAACCAAAGCGCAAACGATCATACTAGACGCAGTTGTTCGTTTCAATCCCTCTTTTGCCTGAACCGCCCTTTCGGGTTTTCAGTCCACCGGGATACCCATTTTTGCCCAAGTCGCCTTTTCAGGTTTTCGACTTGCCGGGTGTACATTTTTTCATTTTTATCCCTAATTTTTGCCCGAACCATTCTTTTTGTTTTTGGTTCGCCGGGATGCCCATTTTTGCCTGGACTATTTTATTCTTTTCGTCCAGCGGGTCTCTTTATACGAAGTATTTTTTAACTGCGTCCGCATTCACAGGGGATGGAAAATCTTCGCCATCCATGGTCGTCAACAACAAGGCTCCACCAGAGAAAACCTTCTTGACCACGAATGGACCTTCATAATTCGGTGTCCATTTGCCCCTTCGATCGTTTTGAGGAGGAAGGATCCTTTTCAGCACCATATCACCCACGTGATATACCCGAGGTCGCACCTTCTTGTCAACAGCACGCTTCATCCTTTGCTGGTATAGCTGCCCATGACAGATGGTTGCTAGCCTCT
This sequence comes from Lathyrus oleraceus, assembly GCF_024323335.1. Lineage (NCBI taxonomy): Eukaryota > Viridiplantae > Streptophyta > Magnoliopsida > Fabales > Fabaceae > Lathyrus > Lathyrus oleraceus. The sequence continues at coordinate 279,051,915 of NC_066585.1, read as the reverse complement.
TTTCCTCGATCAGGCTCAACTCTTCGTACCGGGTCCTTACCCATTCCGCCTCTTACAATTTTACGTCCATCAGGACTCTCAAAGAGGGAATCTGAACCTCAACGGGTAATACAGCCTCCATTCCATATACCAATGAAAAAGGCGTTGCCCCAGTAGATGCACGCATCGATACTCAGGATACCAGCTTCATACTCAATCACACCGTCGGTGCATCCAAACGTTATCTGGGCAACAAAAGCTCATTCACCTTAACCTCCCCATCAGACATCAGAATCCGTTCGGATTCAGGGTCAGGCCCCTCCTCCGGGATCGGTCACTCTCAATCTTTCGATCAGAGCACCTCGAGATGTCCTCATCAGGGAATTCAAACTTCATCGGTTGATGATCCTCAATGGGTTGCGGAGTGACGTAATCAGACAATACACCCCTTTATTGCTTTCTGAGAGTATCACAAATCAGTCAACATTCTTTTGCACTCTCGCAACCTGTCCGGCTGATGCTGGATTCTCAAACCCATACTTGATCGGATCCATCTTGGAAACCCACAAAGTGGTATGAACCAGCATATACTGTCTCGGTCGGCGAGCAGCCTATGCCAAAGTACATCAAGTTTCCCGAGCAGTGAATGTATTGTTTCACAGTCGGTAAACTTTTTGCTTAGGTAAATTGCATGCTCTTTTCGACAAGACTCGTCATGCTGCCCCAGTACACACCCCATAGACCCCTCGAGGGCTGTCAAGTACCAGATTAACAGTGGTTCCTTCCATGGGGAGGCAACAGAATCGGAGGTTCCTGCAACTTATTCTTTTATTTTTCAATGCCCCTTGGCAATCATTATTTCACCTGACCGTTCGATCTTTTTTTTTTCAACATCTTGAATATGGGTTCACACGTGGCTGTTAGATAAGATGTGAACCATGACAGGTAGTTCAATCTTTCTAAAAAAACCACGAACCTCTCTTTTGTTCTCGGTTCAGGCATTTCTTGTTGTTTTTTTTTTTTTTTTTTTAAGCAGGATCAACCTCGATTCCTCTCTTATAATGAACCCCAACATCTTTCCGGACCGCACTCTGATAGTGCACTTGTCTGAATTCAACCTCAGTTTGAATTGTCTTAACTGGTCAAACGACTTGCCCCCAGTCTGCCAGATGCCCCTCTTCTGTCTGGGACTTTGCTATCATGTCATAGCATTTGATTTCATGACGAATCATATCATGAAACAAAGTCACCCTGGCTCTCTGATACAGGCACTGGCGTTCTGCTTCTTTAGAGGACAGTCTTCTCTCCACGGTAGCTTGCGCGCAACGACACCGATATCCGACCCTGGCATTTCCTGACACGACCAGAAGAAGATATCCACATGTCCCTTCAATAAGGCTACCATTCTGCTCTCGACTTGCCTCTGAAGCGGCCCTAATTTCACTTCCTTCCTGACCTCGGCGGTGCTCGGAATAACAATCTCAATCCGCTCTTCATGCGGCTGAATCACCTTCTCCTCTTGTTTCGACAACCTGGCTAATTCCAGCAGATCACAATCTTCTTCGCCTTCTTCTTCGGCATGATAGATCGGTTTGTCGAAGTCATATGAGGTGTAACCAAATTGTTATCAACGAGATCCGGAGAATTATTTTTCGACTTTGGGACGAGACAAATCAAAAAGAAAATGAAAATAAACATTGCCATTTTTATTTGTTTTTTTACTGCAAAAATAAATGAAAAACAGGGAATACCGCTTTTTGACTGAAAAACATCCATTTATTAATGATGCGAAATGTTGCAAATTATGAACATGAGGTGGCCCTTACAATGAACCAGTACGTGTCGGGCAACACGCATGGCTTTCATGCAAATAAAATTGAGAAACAAGAAACATTACTCTTCCGGATGAGTGACAGTGCTGATTTTTCAGGCCTTCCAGTTCCCTGGTACGCACGATTTTATCCACGATTCCAGCTTGCGGTCGCTGTCACTCTCTTCACCCACTGTATAGGCGTGATCTGAATCTAACATTCCAGCACTGACAAAGGTGAACGACGGACGACGTCCTCTGTTCTGCTCAGACGAGTCTTGACCTGGATGATAACCAATCCCAAACATATCCGCCTTTACCACAATGCCTATGATCTGTCCCCAGCCTGGGATCCCTCCATTTCTCACCACTTCCACCGCCTGTTTGTAAGAAGAAATGGAGTATTGACGAGTTCCTCAGCGGAGTGTCTCGTGCTCCCCAGCAGAGTCGCCAGCTGTCGCATCCGCGAAAAACAACCGGCGAGCTGAAACAAAAACACAACACAGAGCCGCCACTGCGCGTTATTTATCCCAAGATAGGGAAAGGAAACGCTCAGAGAAACCTGGAAAGGAAATGGTCTTGCGACCAAAGAGAAAGGGTAAGGGAGTCGGTTACGCAAGGGGAAGGTATTAGCACCCCTCACGTCCGTCGTACTCGACAGGATCCACGTTCTAAAAAAAGAAAAGGTTGCTAAAATAAACAGACAAACATCATACACACACGCTAAGACAACACAGGTGGGGTTAAGAAGAAGAGAGCTCGATAGGACGTCGCATCCTATGCCTACGTATCTCGTCTGGAACGAGAATCAGAGCTGCCGTAGTTCGGCTCACGCACGCCAAACAAGACACACCGGCAAACATGGAGCCTGAATGCCAATCACTGGACTTACATCAGCATCCGAACCAAAACACACACCAGAAGGCAAACGGGGAGCCCGACCGCCAATCACTGGACTTACGTCAGCATCCAAACCAAAACACACGCAAGAAGATAACAAGCAACACACACAAAAAAGAAAAAAAAAAGTGCCCGGAGAGACCTCGCACGGTCTCCTGCCTACATACCTCGTCTGGAACGAGGATCAGGGCGATGTAGTTCCCCTGAAAGGGAAAGAAATCTAGCCAGAAACCAAGGGAAGACACACTACCAGGGAGCTGTACTCGAGCCTAGTGTTGTCATGCATCATTGCCCTACGTTGAAGTTTCTACCTACTTGCACTACTGCAAGCTAATCCTATCCAGGAAGAAAGCAAGCATACAAGCATACAAGCAAACAGAGCAAACAAATATTCACAAAGCACACGCTATAGCCAATCAAGTGAGGCTCAAACAATGGGTTTGACTGCCGAAGCAAGTCATCTGTACATGGGTATTGCTCGCTCTTAACCTTGCCATTGCGGGGCTAAGGTGAAGCAGATGAAAGGTGAGTGAAGATTAGACTTCACAGCTCTTATCCCTGACCAGGGAGAGCTTCAGACAAAGGAGCGTGGGTCCAGAATGGAGGGACCCTTCTACGCTCAAAGACTCTGACTCGATCGTGCAACAGCACAAGATCTTGGGTTTGTGTCCCAATGCATCAACACACAGCCGTGTGAGCAGAGGGACGACTCACAGAATAGTGGGGGATAGATTGCATATCCCTTTGATCCACCAATTGCCTCATAGAGGTCTTTACCTGCTTGGCACAAATGTAAACAACCACAAACATCGCCTCTTAAGGAGGACTTCAGACAGTTGCCTGGCCAAGTAACAGGCCAGATCTTCCAGACTACATGAAGAATAGAAGTCCTACCTCAAATGGTTTAAAAACCAAGCAGCAGCAAGCAAGTTCTTAAAGAACTGTAAGCGACTAAATGTACCTGAAATCAATCAAGTATCATCAGTACTCCGACAAACCAACAATAAACAGCAAAAGTCAATCTATACAGACAACACAAGTTAATGCACACAAGTGCAAGCTATAAGCCCAAGCTCAAGCTTCAATCCCTACAAAACAAAGTCAAGTTAGTTTATAAACATCAACCAAACTCAATTCATATTGCCTTGAAGCAACCTCCTTAAGCATTGTGCATTTCATCCTGAAAATCCACACCAAATGTGAGAAACTAGACCACTAGGCCAAGCCTAGGGTCCAAAAGGGAGAAAAAAATCTAAACAGCAAGGGATGTTCAACCAAAATCAAATTAAAACCATTCAAAAGCAAATGCAATTGGTCCCATGCTTATACCATTCACCAATATCAATTCATGCACAATATACCACAAACTAGGTCAAATACAACACCAAAAGTCCAAACAGAATGACTTCAATCAAAGGCATACCAAAACAATTCCAAAAATCCTCAAATAATTCACACCTAAACAGGACACAATCAACAAGTAGTATGTCAATTTTCAGCTCAATTGGACAAAAGAAAGTAGGTCAATGAAAATCAAAAAGTCCAGACACAATTATTCAAGCCAATTCATAGCACCAACACATGCATTCACTTCAAAAATTCACAAAACAGTGACAACATATTAGAAATGAATGGGACCAAAACTATGATGTCCTATAATATGTCTACAACCAGCATACCAAATTTCACATTCATCCAAAACCATATGAGAATTTCACAGAAGATATGCCAACATGTATCACACAATGTCACCAAATGAGCATACAGTGAAGAAAATTATCAATCAAATGGAAAATGCCATAGAAAAATCCAGAACAACTCACATGTTATCTCAACACATCAATGATCATTCATGCAAAATTTCAATCCAATCCAACAATCATAGGTCATGCAAATAAATTCAGAAAGTTGACCTAGCTAGGTGTGACACAAATTGTCACACCTAGATTCAAAAATTCATATCTAATCAACCAGGTATCCAAAAATCATAAACTTTACATGAAAATCACCATCTACATGTCCAGAATAAGCACAAAAATTTTCAATCATTTCTTTAAATGTATGAGCATTTCATGATGGATATGGCAACATGTACAAAAATGTGATACATTCTACAAACCCTAGGCTCATTATTTTTCTACTCATGCAAAAAATCCACAAAAAATATCATTAAATTCTACACAATTTCATGAGTATGGCACAAAACGTTTCACTCAAATTGGATCAAAAATGAAGGAGTTATTAATTTTTGAAGTTTATGTAATTAAATGGAAAACAAGAAAAAAATGAAATAGAATAATTAAATAAATAAATGGCGCCAGTGGCATTTTTGAAAATAACTTGGACTTCCTCAAAACGACGCCGTTTTGAGCTTAGGAACGAAATGTTTCTATTGGTCCACACAGGCGGTAAACACGAATTCAAACTGGCATTGCAAACATGAAGATCAAACGCTCAAAATTTCCAGAAATCTTCATCATTTTTCCAGAAATGGCAAGAACATCAAGAACAATGAATCTCAACAAAAATCATCATGCGTATAGTCATTGGAAAGGTCTAAGTGCGTGGATCACAAATATGTAACCTAAATTGCCTAATTCTCACTACATAATCCGGATCGAGCATTTAAAGAAACAACATCAAAACTAAAAATCACGATTACTTCTTCAGCAGTTCACCAAATCAAAAACTGAACCTAGCATGTTGATCTACGTTGGATGAACTACAATAAGCATATCACAATTCAAGAAACCATGAGATTCGATTTTAGGTACCTTGAATGGAGCAGTGATGAATCTTGAAGCCTTGGTGCGTGTTGATCCAAAACAGATGCAAGAGAAGCTTCAGGATGTTGACTGGAGATGTTAGGTTCGCTCGAAATTGCTTCTAGTGGAAGAATTTGCAAAATGCCATGGATGCACACACTTTGAACAGTGGAGATTCGTGAGGATTTTGATGATGCTTTTCCAAAACAGTTGAAGAAGGAGATGATTGGAGAAGGCAGCAAAAAGAATCACACGAATTGATGAAGAATTGAAGGAGTTTTGCTCAATTTTGTTCTTGAATGTTCTTGAGCTTTTGGAGAATTTGGAGGGAAAAGTTTGTTGAATTTCTTGTGAAATGTGATTCTGATCTCAAAGTTAGTTATGATTAGTGATATATACCTCCACTTAATCACACTCTTAATCATCCAATTAACCAAAATGAAATGTGATTAGCAAAAATGCATTTTACTAAGCAAGGGCAAAATTGGTATTTCACATCAGGCCTTGTGACAGCTGTATGACAGCTCACACACTCTCCAAATACCAGTTGTGATGTGTTGGCACTTGTCTCATGGCAATTGGACTTGTAATTCTCATTTTCACCATGTCATGCCACAAAATGCATTTTCAAGTACAATTCCAAAATGACTTGGTCAAATATTGAACCTTAACATGTTATGACAGTTGAAACAATTTCTAATTTGCATTTGTGAGGTGTTGCAAAAACTCCCATGCCAAAATTCCAATTATTTCTCAACTTGGACCATTTTGCCCTTGGATTTTTAACTGTACACTTGAAAATTGACTTTTTGCATTGACCATTTTTGATGAATTCCAATTATGCACCATGAAAGTACATGTCAAATGGAGTTTGCACATAAAAAGATCACTCAATTTGGACACTCCATGTGGAAGTTATGCCACTTTGATTATGGGTCATTTTTGAAATTGAATGGACCATAACTTGCCAACCACGCATGGAAATTTCAAGTTCTTGGACTTTTTGGAAAGGTGAGACCAAGATCTACAACTTTCATGTTGAACAAATTTTCATTTGAAGCTTCCTTGGACATGTAATTTTGTGGTCAAAGACTTTCCATTTTTGGAAACTTCCATTACAAGTCACTTTCTATTTTTGGCAGTTTTTGTCCTGACTTTATTTTCTTCATTCTTGAGCTTTGACATGTCAAATAACACTTGTTCCAACATGAATGAAGTGTATCCAACTCATTTTCACCTCCAAAACCATCAAATCATGCACAGCTGACCACAGTTGACTCTTTCAACTGATAGATGAATTTGGCCAGGCATTGATCAATCTGAGCCCCAATCTTCTAATGAAATGGCTCAAGGATGAAACCCTAGCCTCAATATGCACAATAAAACCACATGATGATCCCCATATCCATCATAGACCCCATCTCCTTGCTATGCCCTAATTGGCCCAATGCAGATTATTAGGGTTGACTAGTGGTCAAAACCCTAATCTCAAGGTATCTTGATCAAACTCTTGAATCTTCTGGATGATATCAAGACCATGATGATGATGATGTATCATTTCAATCAAGATGTAGACCAATCTCCTTGAGAATCAAAAACCCTAATTTGGACCTCCACATCCTCAGATGATTAATGACCAGTCCAATGAAACCCCAGCTTGCACCATGACCTCTTCATCTTCTGATCAAGACTTGGGAGAATGGCTTGCACAATGTAACCACATGATATGCAATATGCAATGCCTAATGACCTAAAAATGCAATGCAATATGTTAAGCTAGTCCCAAGAGAGGAGGGCAAATTTTGAGGTGTTACAGCTGCCCCTATTCAATCCACTGTGAACCTGTCGATATGAATAGCCTCGGCTTTCAGATGATCAGGATGAAGAGTGATTGAATACCAAGAACAGACGAACAATTTGCACTCTGATGGGAAATAATTAACAACGCCTGCCAGCATCGGCGAAGAAACAATCTTGAAACAGAAATCCCGTCTGGTACGGAGAAAGTCGGCTTAATCACCGAAACAGCAATGTCGACCTGGATACCAAAATAAATGGTAACACAGGGATAACCATGGCCTGAACACCACATCCGCTGGGGATTATTATTTCCCTTTTTTTTATGCTTTTCTTGAACCCCGAATTTTTCTTTCGCGCAAATGATCCTCAAATCACTGCATTTGAACCCCGCTCTCCTATTTGCCACATAATGAACCCCATTCTCCAGTTTGAACCCCAGTCGCCTGACGATAACTCGCGATCGCCAATGTGAACCCCGTTCTCCAGAAAATGCCGCAACATCTCCCTTTCTCCATTTGAACCCCGTTCTCCAGAAAATGCCTCAACATCTTCTTTTCTCCGTTTGAACCCCGATCTCCAATCTCTCGTGATAATTCCGCTGGCAACGTCGGAAATAACACCAAACACCACTCTGAGGGCGACATGTCAGAGGGTATACCTTCACAGAAGGAAGGTAGCATGTGTATCTCTTCCTCAGAAGACACCTATAACGACCTCCATTGGCCTCAGCCAGAGTCTAAGGTGACACATGAACAGAATATAATCCTAAGGACCTCATCCCGGATACATTCTTCAACTCCAATCTTCATTTGAACCCCAGAAAATGCCTCAGCATATACTCTTCTCTGATTGAACCCCGATCTCCAGAAAATGTCGCAACACTTCCCTTTCTTCATTTGAACCCCATCTCCAGAAAATGCCTCAACATCTCCTTTTCTCCATTTGAACCCCGGAATCGCGCTGATCGCGTAACGTCTTCTGATATTATTTCCATCTCTGTCCGACGGAAACATTTCCTCCAATATCGCACTACTGGGGAACATTGCTGATCTGACGTCGTGATGCTGAACTCCTCGGAGTACCATCTTCACCATCTGGTGAAACCAAACCTTCAAGCGGTAACCACGGCTTGAGTCGCGCTGATCGCGTCATGACGTTGAACTTATCCAAGTAACATCTTCACCATCCGGCGAAACCAAATATCAAGCGGTATCCACGGCTTGAATCGCGCTGAACGCGTCATGATGTTGAACTTATCCAAGTAACATCTTCACCATCCGGTGAAACCAAATATCAAGCGGTATCCACGGCTTGAATCGCGCTGAACGCGTCACGATGTTGAACTTATCCAAGTAACATCTTCACCATCCGGCGAAACCAAATATCAAGCGGTATCCACGGCTTGAATCGCGCTGAACGCGTCACATCTCCATCTCTGTCCGACGGAAAAAATCTCCTTCAGTATCGCACTACTGGAGAACATCAAATCTCAAGCGGTAATCACGGCCCGAGTAACTGATACTTGCAATACTGATGATTTTCCAACTAGTGAAACCACTCCTCAAACGGTAATCACGGCTCGAGTAGCATCTTCACCCACTGGCAGAACCATATCTCAAACGGTAACCACGGCTTGAGACTAGCCTATGCTTGCAATGATGCATGATTGATTTTTCTGCGTAATGCTCCATAATTATGGAAATGCTACGCGATTATTTATTTTTCTATGCAATATGCTATGCTTATTTACATGATGAATGCATAAAAAATATCCCCCTCAAGGGACTCTTCTGGGAAGCACGAGACACTCTGCTGAGGAACTCGCCATTGCTCCAACTCCACCCTGCTGGGGAATAGCACTGCTGCTGGGAAAAGGCAACCCTTGCTGAGGAAACCTCCTTTGTACCCAATCCGCTCAGGAATTTGCTGGGGATAAGAACCACCAACACTCTGTGGGGATACCACGATCTTTGACTTGTTGGGGATGTACATCCTACCTCTGCTTGGAAAACCCTTACAGATACCTGACGACTTCACTGGGGAAATGCTCACAGATACTCTGCTGGGAAACAACCCCCTCCAGGCCTGGCGACTGGGGAAGCACCGATCTGACACCTGCTGGGGATAACCATCCTGACTCAGCTAGGGAAGCAAATGCCACTCCGCTGGGGACAACCCATGCAATCCATAGGTAGAATCAACCCAGCTGGGGATGCAGATATCAGTCCGCTACGGAAACTCATCTAATCCACTGGTAGGATGAACACTGCTGGAGATATATTTCATTGAAACCCGCTCCACTCGGGGAATAGCAACCTTCTGGCCTGGCTGCTGAGGAAACACCATTTTAAACCGGCCGGGGATAACCATCTTGACTCGGCTGGGAAAGTCACAGACCTTGGATCTGCAGGGGAGTTGGCCCTCTGATTCTGCTTGGGGATATAGCTGGGGAAATGAGAAAAGCTGGTACAGAACACCCGTCGACTCGTCGAACCACGGTATCCGCCTCCCAATCTCGTATCAGCTCTCCACTTTTGAGGACTCCCAGACTCGTCTGGACCTTTTCTGCTCCATCATCTTGTATTCCCAATCGCTCCGCGCTCGACGACGGGCGAACTCCTGGGGATTATACAGACTTCAATTTTCCGACTTTGAAGAGTCTTCTTGATTAATTTCAAAGGTCATCGTACGTCCCGGCGTCTCTCATCGCTTCTCTACCCATTCATCTCTGATCAGACTCTGCGGGGAATTCTACAGACTTTCAAATCTTCCGACTTTGAAGAGTCTTCTTGATTATCATCAAGGATCGCCGTACGTCTCAACGTCTCTTCGTCATCCCTTCATATTCTTTCGTCCCTGATTAGACTCCATAGGGATTTGTTTCCAACAAGCTTCCCCATCACAACCTGCAAGTGAGTGAAGAATACCTAACAGTACCTGCAAAAGAGATCGTTAGATAAAACCGTGCCCCAGGCGTGTCAAGATCTCACCACTTGAGTCACCCAACCTTCCAAATAAGATTTCAAGCTTTCAATCTTATATACATGCATTGAAAGGAACCTGTATGTCTTAAAATGCAAGATTCTTTATCAAAACTATCTGGATGTTTTTGCAATCAAAGCGGTAATGAAAACAAAAACAAAATTATTTGACTGAATATGCATTTTATTGATTGAAAAAGTGTGGCTCAAATTGAGCAATACAAAGGAAGCAATTCCTGAAAAGAGGTAATTGCACAAAAGGAAAAATCTATCCTAATGGCAATGTGAAACCACGATCTCATCGAGTTCCAACTCGGTTACACCCCATATGTCCTCAGACTCACCGTGCTTTCTGCCTTCTGAACAAGACGTTTCTGACTGATCCCTACCAGGCATTATCCATGATGCTTTAACCAAAGCGCAAACGATCATACTAGACGCAGTTGTTCGTTTCAATCCCTCTTTTGCCTGGACCGCCCTTTCGGGTTTTCTGTCCACCGGGATACCCATTTTTGCCCAAGTCGCCTTTTCAGGTTTTCGACTTGCCGGGTGTACATTTTTTCATTTTTATCCCTAATTTTTGCCCGAACCATTCTTTTTGTTTTTGGTTCGCCGGGATGCCCATTTTTGCCTGGACTATTTTATTCTTTTCGTCCAGCGGGTCTCTTTATACGAAGTATTTTTTAACTGCGTCCGCATTCACAGGGGATGGAAAATCTTCGCCATCCATGGTCGTCAACAACAAGGCTCCACCAGAGAAAACCTTCTTGACCACGAATGGACCTTCATAATTCGGTGTCCATTTGCCCCTTCGATCGTTTTGAGGAGGAAGGATCCTTTTCAGCACCATATCACCCACGTGATATACCCGAGGTCGCACCTTCTTGTCAACAGCACGCTTCATCCTTTGCTGGTATAGCTGCCCATGACAGATGGCTGCTAGCCTCTTTTCCTCGATCAGGCTCAACTCTTCGTACCGGGTCCTTACCCATTCCGCCTCTTACAATTTTACGTCCATCAGGACTCTCAAAGAGGGAATCTGAACCTCAGCGGGTAATACAGCCTCCATTCCATATACCAATGAAAAAGGCGTTGCCCCAGTAGATGCACGCATCGATACTCAGGATACCAGCTTCATACTCAATCACACCGTCAGTGCATCCAAACGTTATCTGGGCAACAAAAGCTCATTCACCTTAACCTCCCCATCAGACATCAGAATCCGTTCGGATTCAGGGTCAGGCCCCTCCTCCGGGATCGGTCACTCTCAATCTTTCAATCAGAGCACCTCGAGATGTCCTCATCAGGGAATTCAAACTTCATCGGTTGATGATCCTCAATGGGTTGCGGAGTGACGTAATCAGACAATACACCCCTTTATTGCTTTCTGAGAGTATCACAAATCAGTCAACATTCTTTTGCACTCTCGCAACCTGTCCGGCCGATGCTGGATTCTCAAACCCATACTTGATCGGATCCATCTTGGAAACCCACAAAGTGGTATGAACCAGCATATACTGTCTCAGTCGGCGAGCAGCCTATGCCAAAGTACATCAAGTTTCCCGAGCAGTGAATGTATTGTTTCACAGTCGGTAAACTTTTTGCTTAGGTAAATTGCATGCTCTTTTCGACAAGACTCGTCATGCTGCCCCAGTACACACCCCATAGACCCCTCGAGGGCTGTCAAGTACCAGATTAACAGTGGTTCCTTCCATGGGGAGGCAACAGAATCGGAGGTTCCTACAACTTATTCTTTTATTTTTCAATGCCCCTTGGCAATCATTATTTCACCTGACCGTTCGATCTTTTTTTTTTCAACATCTTGAATATGGGTTCACACGTGGCTGTTAGATAAGATGTGAACCATGACAGGTAGTTCAATCTTTCTAAAAAAACCACGAACCTCTCTTTTGTTCTCGGTTCAGGCATTTCTTGTTGTTTTTTTTTTTTTTTTTAAGCAGGATCAACCTCGATTCCTCTCTTATAATGAACCCCAACATCTTTCCGGACCGCACTCTGATAGTGCACTTGTCTGAATTCAACCTCAGTTTGAATTGTCTTAACTGGTCAAACGACTTGCCCCCAGTCTGCCAGATGCCCCTCTTCTGTCTGGGACTTTGCTATCATGTCATAGCATTTGATTTCATGACGAATCATATCATGAAACAAAGTCACCCTGGCTCTCTGATACAGGCACTGGCGTTCTGCTTCTTTAGAGGACAGTCTTCTCTCCACGGTAGCTTGCGCGCAACGACACCGATATCCGACCCTGGCATTTCCTGACACGACCAGAAGAAGATATCCACATGTCCCTTCAATAAGGCTACCATTCTGCTCTCGACTTGCCTCTGAAGCGGCCCTAATTTCACTTCCTTCCTGACCTCGGCGGTGCTCGGAATAACAATCTCAATCCGCTCTTCATGCGGCTGAATCACCTTCTCCTCTTGTTTCGACAACCTGGCTAATTCCAGCAGATCACAATCTTCTTCGCCTTCTTCTTCGGCATGATAGATCGGTTTGTCGAAGTCATATGAGGTGTAACCAAATTGTTATCAACGAGATCCGGAGAATTATTTTTCGACTTTGGGACGAGACAAATCAAAAAGAAAATGAAAATAAACATTGCCATTTTTATTTGTTTTTTTACTGCAAAAATAAATGAAAAACAGGGAATACCGCTTTTTGACTGAAAAACATCCATTTATTAATGATGCGAAATGTTGCAAATTATGAACATGAGGTGGCCCTTACAATGAACCAGTACGTGTCGGGCAACACGCATGGCTTTCATGCAAATAAAATTGAGAAACAAGAAACATTACTCTTCCGGATGAGTGACAGTGCTGATTTTTCAGGCCTTCCAGTTCCCTGGTACGCACGATTTTATCCACGATTCCAGCTCGCGGTCGCTGTCACTCTCTTCACCCACTGTATAGGCGTGATCTGAATCTAGCATTCCAGCACTGACAAAGGTGAACGACGGACGACGTCCTCTGTTCTGCTCAGACGAGTCTTGACCTGGATGATAACCAATCCCAAACATATCCGCCTTTACCACAATGCCTATGATCTGTCCCCAGCCTGGGATCCCTCCATTTCTCACCACTTCCACCGCCTGTTTGTAAGAAGAAATGGAGTATTGACGAGTTCCTCAGCGGAGTGTCTCGTGCTCCCCAGCAGAGTCGCCAGCTGTCGCATCCGCGAAAAACAACCGGCGAGCTGAAACAAAAACACAACACAGAGCCGCCACTGCGCGTTATTTATCCCAAGATAGGGAAAGGAAACGCTCAGAGAAACCTGGAAAGGAAATGGTCTTGCGACCAAAGAGAAAGGGTAAGGGAGTCGGTTACGCAAGGGGAAGGTATTAGCACCCCTCACGTCCGTCGTACTCGACAGGATCCACGTTCTAAAAAAAGAAAAGGTTGCTAAAATAAACAGACAAACATCATACACACACGCTAAGACAACACAGGTGGGGTTAAGAAGAAGAGAGCTCGATAGGACGTCGCATCCTATGCCTACGTATCTCGTCTGGAACGAGAATCAGAGCTGCCGTAGTTCGGCTCACGCACGCCAAACAAGACACACCGGCAAACATGGAGCCTGAATGCCAATCACTGGACTTACATCAGCATCCGAACCAAAACACACACCAGAAGGCAAACGGGGAGCCCGACCGCCAATCACTGGACTTACGTCAGCATCCAAACCAAAACACACGCAAGAAGATAACAAGCAACACACACAAAAAAGAAAAAAAAAGTGCCCGGAGAGACCTCGCACGGTCTCCTGCCTACATACCTCGTCTGGAACGAGGATCAGGGCGATGTAGTTCCCCTGAAAGGGAAAGAAATCTAGCCAGAAACCAAGGGAAGACACACTACCAGGGAGCTGTACTCGAGCCTAGTGTTGTCATGCATCATTGCCCTACGTTGAAGTTTCTACCTACTTGTACTACTGCAAGCTAATCCTATCCAGGAAGAAAGCAAGCATACAAGCATACAAGCAAACAGAGCAAACAAATATTCACAAAGCACACGCTATAGCCAATCAAGTGAGGCTCAAACAATGGGTTTGACTGCCGAAGCAAGTCATCTGTACATGGGTATTGCTCGCTCTTAACCTTGCCATTGCGGGGCTAAGGTGAAGCAGATGAAAGGTGAGTGAAGATTAGACTTCACAGCTCTTATCCCTGACCAGGGAGAGCTTCAGACAAAGGAGCGTGGGTCCAGAATGGAGGGACCCTTCTACGCTCAAAGACTCTGACTCGATCGTGCAACAGCACAAGATCTTGGGTTTGTGTCCCAATGCATCAACACACAGCCGTGTGAGCAGAGGGACGACTCACAGAATAGTGGGGGATAGATTGCATATCCCTTTGATCCACCAATTGCCTCATAGAGGTCTTTACCTGCTTGGCACAAATGTAAACAACCACAAACATCGCCTCTTAAGGAGGACTTCAGACAGTTGCCTGGCCAAGTAACAGGCCAGGTCTTCCAGACTACATGAAGAATAGAAGTCCTACCTCAAATGGTTTAAAAACCAAGCAGCAGCAAGCAAGTTCTTAAAGAACTGTAAGCGACTAAATGTACCTGAAATCAATCAAGTATCATCAGTACTCCGACAAACCAACAATAAACAGCAAAAGTCAATCTATACAGACAACACAAGTTAATGCACACAAGTGCAAGCTATAAGCCCAAGCTCAAGCTTCAATCCCTACAAAACAAAGTCAAGTTAGTTTATAAACATCAACCAAACTCAATTCATATTGCCTTGAAGCAACCTCCTTAAGCATTGTGCATTTCATCCTGAAAATCCACACCAAATGTGAGAAACTAGACCACTAGGCCAAGCCTAGGGTCCAAAAGGGAGAAAAAAATCTAAACAGCAAGGGATGTTCAACCAAAATCAAATTAAAACCATTCAAAAGCAAATGCAATTGGTCCCATGCTTATACCATTCACCAATATCAATTCATGCACAATATACCACAAACTAGGTCAAATACAACACCAAAAGTCCAAACAGAATGACTTCAATCAAAGGCATACCAAAACAATTCCAAAAATCCTCAAATAATTCACACCTAAACAGGACACAATCAACAAGTAGTATGTCAATTTTCAGCTCAATTGGACAAAAGAAAGTAGGTCAATGAAAATCAAATAGTCCAGACACAATTATTCAAGCCAATTCATAGCACCAACAAATGCATTCACTTCAAAAATTCACAAAACAGTGACAACATATTAGAAATGAATGGGACCAAAACTATGATGTCCTATAATATGTCTACAACCAGCATACCAAATTTCACATTCATCCAAAACCATATGAGAATTTCACAGAAGATATGCCAACATGTATCACACAATGTCACCAAATGAGCATACAGTGAAGAAAATTATCAATCAAATGGAAAATGCCATAGAAAAATCCAGAACAATTCACATGTTATCTCAACACATCAATGATCATTCATGTAAAATTTCAATCCAATCCAACAATCATAGGTCATGCAAATAAATTCAGAAAGTTGACCTAGCTAGGTGTGACACAAATTGTCACACCTAGATTCAAAAATTCATATCTAATCAACCAGGTATCCAAAAATCATAAACTTTACATGAAAATCACCATCTACATGTCCAGAATAAGCACAAAAATTTTCAATCATTTCTTTAAATGTATGAGCATTTCATGATGGATATGGCAACATGTACAAAAATTTGATACATTCTACAAACCCTAGGCTCATTATTTTTCTACTCATGCAAAAAATCCACAAAAAATATCATTAAATTCTACACAATTTCATGAGTATGGCACAAAAAGTTTCACTCAAATTGGATCAAAAATGAAGGAGTTATTAATTTTTGAAGTTTATGTAATTAAATGGAAAACAAGAAAAAATGAAATAGAATAATTAAATAAATAAATGGCGCCAGTGGCATTTTTGAAAATAACTTGGACTTCCTCAAAACGACGCCGTTTTGAGCTTAGGAACGAAATGTTTCTATTGGTCCACACAGGCGGTAAACACGAATTCAAACTGGCATTGCAAACATGAAGATCAAACGCTCAAAATTTCCAGAAATCTTCATCATTTTTCCAGAAATGGCAAGAACATCAAGAACAATGAATCTCAACAAAAATCATCATGCGTATAGTCATTGGAAAGGTCTAAGTGCGTGGATCACAAATATGTAACCTAAATTGCCTAATTCTCACTACATAATCCGGATCGAGCATTTAAAGAAACAACATCAAAACTAAAAATCACGATTACTTCTTCAGCAGTTCACCAAATCAAAAACTGAACCTAGCATGTTGATCTACGTTGGATGAACTACAATAAGCATATCACAATTCAAGAAACCATGAGATTCGATTTTAGGTACCTTGAATGGAGCAGTGATGAATCTTGAAGCCTTGGTGCGTGTTGATCCAAAACAGATGCAAGAGAAGCTTCAGGATGTTGACTGGAGATGTTAGGTTCGCTCGAAATTGCTTCTAGTGGAAGAATTTGCAAAATGCCATGGATGCACACACTTTGAACAGTGGAGATTCGTGAGGATTTTGATGATGCTTTTCCAAAACAGTTGAAGAAGGAGATGATTGGAGAAGGCAGCAAAAAGAATCACACGAATTGATGAAGAATTGAAGGAGTTTTGCTCAATTTTGTTCTTGAATGTTCTTGAGCTTTTGGAGAATTTGGAGGGAAAAGTTTGTTGAATTTCTTGTGAAATGTGATTCTGATCTCAAAGTTAGTTATGATTAGTGATATATACCTCCACTTAATCACACTCTTAATCATCCAATTAACCAAAATGAAATGTGATTAGCAAAAATGCATTTTACTAAGCAAGGGCAAAATTGGTATTTCACATCAGGCCTTGTGACAGCTGTATGACAGCTCACACACTCTCCAAATACCAGTTGTGATGTGTTGGCACTTGTCTCATGGCAATTGGACTTGTAATTCTCATTTTCACCATGTCATGCCACAAAATGCATTTTCAAGTACAATTCCAAAATGACTTGGTCAAATATTGAACCTTAACATGTTATGACAGTTGAAACAATTTCTAATTTGCATTTGTGAGGTGTTGCAAAAACTCCCATGCCAAAATTCCAATTATTTCTCAACTTGGACCATTTTGCCCTTGGATTTTTAACTGTACACTTGAAAATTGACTTTTTGCATTGACCATTTTTGATGAATTCCAATTATGCACCATGAAAGTACATGTCAAATGGAGTTTGCACATAAAAAGATCACTCAATTTGGACACTCCATGTGGAAGTTATGCCACTTTGATTATGGGTCATTTTTGAAATTGAATGGACCATAACTTGCCAACCACGCATGGAAATTTCAAGTTCTTGGACTTTTTGGAAAGGTGAGACCAAGATCTACAACTTTCATGTTGAACAAATTTTCATTTGAAGCTTCCTTGGACATGTAATTTTGTGGTCAAAGACTTTCCATTTTTGGAAACTTCCATTACAAGTCACTTTCTATTTTTGGCAGTTTTTGTCCTGACTTTATTTTCTTCATTCTTGAGCTTTGACATGTCAAATAACACTTGTTCCAACATGAATGAAGTGTATCCAACTCATTTTCACCTCCAAAACCATCAAATCATGCACAGCTGACCACAGTTGACTCTTTCAACTGATAGATGAATTTGGCCAGGCATTGATCAATCTGAGCCCCAATCTTCTAATGAAATGGCTCAAGGATGAAACCCTAGCCTCAATATGCACAATAAAACCACATGATGATCCCCATATCCATCATAGACCCCATCTCCTTGCTATGCCCTGATTGGCCCAATGCAGATTATTAGGGTTGACCAGTGGTCAAAACCCTAATCTCAAGGTATCTTGATCAAACTCTTGAATCTTCTGGATGATATCAAGACCATGATGATGATGATGTATCATTTCAATCAAGATGTAGACCAATCTCCTTGAGAATCAAAAACCCTAATTTGGACCTCCACATCCTCAGATGATTAATGACCAGTCCAATGAAACCCCAGCTTGCACCATGACCTCTTCATCTTCTGATCAAGACTTGGGAGAATGGCTTGCACAATGTAACCACATGATATGCAATATGCAATGCCTAATGACCTAAAAATGCAATGCAATATGTTAAGCTAGTCCCAAGAGAGGAGGGCAAATTTTGAGGTGTTACAGGGAGTATTTCATCTGATACATTTGAAGACATTGAAGACTGCTTGCTGACATATGTAACACCCCGATTTAATTTTTGTATTTATTTATGATGAGTTTATTTTAATTAATCATTATTTGATGTGATAATTAATTAAATATGTGATCTGGTGATTATTTGAATTATTTGAATATGTGTGTTATTTGAATAATTGAATTTTATGAGTAGAAATAACAATTGTCTAGTAATGGGCCTAATTAATTAAAATGGATGGATAAGTGGGTTAAACCCATTATAAATTAAAAAGATAGTAAGGGTTTTAGAGATTAGAGTTAGTTTTGTAAAACAAGAGAAGAAGAGAGAAGAGAAGAGAAAGAGGAGAAGAGAAAACTAGAAGAAGAAGGACCTAGAGATTTCATCTATACTAAGGTAAGGGTGGGATTTCAAGTGGTTATGGGTAAACATAATGTATGTAATGTATGTGGGTTAGATATCATGAACTTAGGATTTGGGGATTTTGATTTTTGAGAAACCCTAACATGTGTTTATGTTTTAATCCATGAAATTGATGTTTATGTTATGCTATGATGTTTCTATATTGAATTTTATGAATGGGTATGTGTATAGAACATGACTTGGTGTATAATTGCATGTTGGAGTTTCACTTGAAAATGGTTGATTCGGGATTTTGGTGAAAATTAGTGGAGCTTAGAATCTTGTTTCTATGATCATATATATATATATATATATATATATATATATATATATTATATATATATATATATATATATATATATATATATATATATATATATATATATATATATATATATATATATATATATATATATATATATATATATATATATATATATATATATATATATATATATATATATATATATATATATATATATATATAGGTTGTATAACTATTTATTTCATGAAAAATGATGGATTAATGTGGTTTTATGATGAAAATTCGTGCTGGACAGCAGCATTTTCGCAACAGCAGTTTTTCTGGTTTTTGACAATATTTTTGCAACAGCAAATTTTCTGGTTTTTAACAGCATTTTCACAACAGCAAATTTTCTGGTTTTTGACAGCATTTTCGCAACAGCAAATTTTCTGGTATTTGACAGCATTTTGAAAAACTTGTAAATTCAATAACTTTTGAACCGTAACTCCGTTTGAGGTGCCGTTTGGACCGTTACGAAGCTAAGAATATTATTTATAATGTGATATTCATTTTGATAATAGTAGATTAATATTTTATCAAAAGAATCCTAATATGGATGTATGTTGTATGTGTGGTGAATGTGAATGACATATTTTCTATTGTTTGGCATGTATTTGATGGTTTTAGATGGATTTTGTGAAGAAACATAATACTTGAAATTATGTATGTGATGATGTGAATTGGTGAATTTGATGAATAACATGAATTGGCTTGTTTGCTTTATGTTAATGTGTTGTGATGAGATGATGAATGTTATTTGATGTATTGTTTGGGATTGAAGTCATGTTAGGTATATGTTTTAAAAATGTTGGATGTGGTATGCTTATGTATGATTAAGGGGTTGTGATCATCTTAATTGCATGAGTCTTGTTCTTGTTGCACGGTTACACTAGCATGAGTTTATGAAAGAGGCAACGTTGGGTAATCTCGTGTAGATTATTTGCTTATCCCAAACCTAATGTCGAATAGGTTTGAAAGCTTAAGGCCGAATCGAGCTTTAGAGGTAGTTATCTAGTTTATTTAAGAGACGCTCGGCAAGCCGGAAATGATAACATATGGGATCCACATGCATATCGCATTGAGTCACACATTGAGTCGCACGTGTTTGTGTGAATTGTTATTTGTGTGATTATGTGATATGATTGTATGGATGTGATTTTGGTAGATATGCATATATGTGGATTTTAGGTGATCCATTTTATATGAATTGTTGATGTGTTGTTGATGTGATATGTGTGCATATTTGTGATATATGTGATGAAATGATGACTTGTATACATTATGGAATCATATGAAAGTTGTATACATATTTGATGATGATTTATAAATGATTATGGATGATAATATGTACATGAAATCGATATGTTGTGAAATATGACTTTTGTACATCGTTTAGTATTTATAAATGAATACTTGTGGATTGTTGAGCCATGTCGTATGATGGTAAACATGTGATTCTTTAATAAGATGATATGATGCATGTTTATATGAAGCGTGACGAATTCTAATAATATATGTATGTTTGTTATACATTTCATATTATTATGTTTTTCTATAATGATTTGAATTCTCACCCTTCTATTGGAATGATGTTCTATCGCGACATCCCTCAAGTACCGGAGATAGTGGTGCTTCGCACAAGGATTAAATTCGGAGGCTAGTTCTTATTATGTTTTGACTAGGTAGTCTATATTGCTTTGGTCATGTAACACTTGGGTTTATGGGATTATTTGTATTTGTTTTGATGTTGAGAGATATTTTTGTGCTCTCTTTTATCTTGTTATTTGGATATATTGGTTTTGATGTTGAGTGTCCTTAGAGCTGAAAACGATATTCTGTGGTAGATGATTTATGGGAATCATCACTATTTACCATTTATGAAGAGAGGTGTTATTCCGCTGTGTGAGTTTGCATGTTGGTTATTTGGTTTTGGTTTATAATCCATGTTACTTGTATGTGACCATGGCACGTGTTGTTTCTGGTAGAAGTAAATGTCATGCCCTCGTGTATGCATGCTTTAATTTACTCTGATTATGCAATTATATGTTGTATTTGAGTATTAGTAGTTTGGGAGGTGTTACATTAGTGGTATCAGAGCACAGTCGGTCATTCGGCCAGGTTATGAATTTGTTTGATTTCGTTGTATCTAATTTGTGTGTATGACACAATCGATAGGGTTTGTTTAACAATCCTTGTTTTTGTGGTTGTTTGGTTGGTGTAGCAAGAAGATGGTTGCTAGAAGGAATGATGATGCACTTGCGGTGGCATTGACCCTGTTGGTTGGTGCCATTCCGCAAATGAATGTTGGTGATCGGGAGCGTGATATTGATGAGTTTCGTGCTTTGGGGAAGCTCTAGAGGAACAATCCGCCAACTTTTGAAGGAGCTCATGAACCTGACAAAGCTCAAGAGTGGTTGAAGGCGATTGAGAAAATCTTTCGAGTTATGAACTGTTCAGATGTGCAGAAGGTGCAGTTTAGAACTCATATGCTTGAGATAGAAGCTGAGGATTGGTGGCGCAACACTGTTCAGAGATTTGATGAGGATTGCATTGAAGTGACTTGGGCACTTTTCCGTGATGCTTTTCTGGAGAAGTATTTTCTAGAAGATGTTCGTGGAAAGAAGGAAATTGAATTCCTTGAGTTAAAGCAAGGTAATGGTACCTTAGATGAGTATGCTGCAAAGTTTGAGGAGTTGATCAAATTTTGTCCCCATTATAATACTGCTAATGTTGAGAGATCCAAGTGTCTTAAGTTTGTGAATGTCTTGAGACCTGATATCAAGAAGGAAATGGGTTACCAACAGATTACGAGATTTTATGAGTTGGTTAATAAGAGTAGGATCTATGATGAGAATAGTCGTGAGAGTGCTGCTCATTATAAGTCCTTGCATGATAAGAAAGGAAAAGGGAAATTCTAAGGGAAGTCATATGATGGTAAGGAGAAAGTTGGTGATGGCAAGAAGTCGAATGGGGGAGGATCTCACACTCATGTCAAGTGCTTCAGATGTGGTGTTAAGGGACATCGTGCTCCCAAGTGTCCTAAGGGAGATGTGACTTGTTTCAAGTGTGGCAAGCAAGGTCACAAATCTTTTGATTGTAGAGTTGGTTCGAATGTGACTTGCTACAACTGTGGTGAGCAAGGGCACATTAGTACCAAGTGCAACAAGCTGAAGAAGGAGCAAGCCAAAGGGAAAGTGTTTGCATTGTTCGGTGCTGATACTTTTGCTGAGGAAAGATTGATTTGAGGTACGTTCTTTATTAATAATATGCCTTTGATTGCTATTATTGATACCGGTGCGACACATTCTTTTATTTCTTTGGATTGTGCTAAGAGATTGAATCTTGAATTATCTGTTATGCGTGGAAGCATGGTTATTGATACTCCGACTATGGGTTCAATGACTACTTCATTTGTTTATTTGAAATGTCCATTGAATATTTGTGATAAAGATTTTGAAGTTGATTTAGTGTGTCTTCCATTGAGTCAACTTGATGTTATTTTGGGAATGAACTGGTTGAGGGCCAACCATGTCTATATCAATTGTTTTACGAAAGTTGTTCTTTTTCTTTAGCGAGAGAAGGAAGGTGATTTATTCTTGTCTACTTAACAAGTGAATGAATCTGTGCGAGATGGTGCTGAAGTGTTTTTGTTGGTGGCAAGTTTGAAGCTTAGTGAAAATGGAACAATGGGTGAATTTCCAGTTGCTCGTGATTTTCCTGAAGTGTTTCTTGATGAGGTTAGCAATTTTCCTCCTGAACGTGAAGTTGAGTTCACAATTGATTTGATTCCTGGTACTAGTCCGGTATCGATGGCTCTGTATCGGATGTCACCATCTGAGTTGAAAGAGTTGAAGAGTCAACTAGAGGATTTGCTTGATAAGAGGTTTATTTGTCCGAGTTAGTCACTGTGGGGTGCACCTGTCATGTTAGTTAAGAAGAAAGAAGGTATTATGAGATTGTGTGTGGATTATAGACAACTGAATAAGGTTACTATCAAGAATAAGTATTCGCTTCCAAGGATTGATGATTTGATGGATCAGTTGGTTGGTGCTTATGTGTTTAGCAAGATTGATTTGAGGTCTGGGTATCATCAGATCCGTGTGAAAGCTGAAGATATTCAGAAGACTACTTTTAGAATAAGGTATGGACACTATGAGTATTCGGTGATGCCTTTCGGTGTGACAAATGCACCTGGTGTATTTATGGAGTACATGAATCGGATTTTTCATAAATATCTCGATAAGTTTGTTATTGTGTTTATCGATGATATTTTGATATATTCGAATAGTGAAGAGGATCATGTTGAGCATTTGAGGATTGTTTTATCTGTATTGAAAGAGAAGCAGTTGTTTGCTAAACTTTCGAAGTGCGGGTTTTGGTTGAAGGAAGTGAGTTTCCTTGGCCATGTGATCTCCAGTGGTGGTATTTCGGTTGATCCTTCTAAGATTGAGGCTATATCTCAATGGGAAGCGCTGAAATTTGTGTCTGAGATTCGTAATTTTCTTGGTTTGGAAAGTTATTATTGAAAGTTTATTGAAGGCTTTTCTAAGTTATCTTTGCCATTAACGCAGTTGACTAGGAAAGGCCAAGTTTTCATTTGGACTGCATAGTGTGAAGCTAGTTTTCAAGAGCTGAAGAGGAGATTGACTACTGCTCCTGTTTTGATTTTACCGAATCCATCAGAAGCATTTGTTGTGTATTGTGATGCTTCTTTGATGGGTTTAGGAGGTGTGTTAATGCAGAATCAACAAGTTGTAGCTTATGCTTCAAGGCAACTCAAAGTGCATGAGAGGAATTATCCGACTCGTGATTTGGAATAAGTTGTTGTTGTGTTTGTTTTGAAGATTTGGAGACATTATTTGTTTGGGTCGAGATTTGATGTGTTTAGTGATCACAAGAGCTTGAAGTATTTGTTCAATCAGAAAGAGTTGAATATGAGGCAAATGAGGTGGTTGGATTTCTTGAAGGATTGTGATTTTGGTTTGAATTACCATCCTGGCAAAGCGAATGTTGTAGTCAACGCTTTGAGTAGGAAATATTTGCATATGTCGATGTTGATGGTGCGAGAATTGGATTTGCTTGAACAATTTTGAGATATGAGTTTGGTTTGTGAATAGACTTCTTTTGGAGTGAAGCTTGGTATGTTGAAGCTTACTAGTGAAATTTTGGATGAGATTCGAGAAGGTCAGAAATCTGATTTGGTTTTGGTAGATCGATTGACGTTGGTCAATCAAGGTAAAGGTGGTGATTTTCGGATTGATGAGAATGGTATCATGAGGTGTCATGATAGAGTTTGTGTTCTCGATGTTTCGGATTTGAGAAAGAGAATTCTTGATGAAGGACATCGTAGTGGTTTTAGTATTCATCCTGGTGCTACTAAGATGTATCAAGATTTAAGGAAATTGTTTTGGTGGCCTGGTATGAAGAAAGAGATTGCGGAATTTATGTATTCGTGTTTGATTTGTCAGAAATTGAAGATTGAGCATCAGAAGTCGTCTGGTTTGTTATAACCGTTATCTATTCCTGAATGGAAATGGGATAGTATTTCTATGGATTTTGTTTCTAGTTTACCTAGGACTCCGAGTAATTGCGAAACTATTTGGGTTATTGTGGATAGGTTGACGAAATTTGCTCACTTTATTCCGATTAGAATGGATTATCTAATAGAGAGGCTTGCAAAGTTGTATATTGAGAAAATTGTCAGTTTGCATGGTATTCCGTCTAGCATTGTGTCAGATAGGGATGTGAGGTTTACTTCGAGATTTTGGGAAGGTTTGCAACGTGCTTTGGGTACAAAGTTGTGTTTGAGTTCTGCTTATCATCCGCAGACAGATGGTCAGACTGAGAGGACGATTCAGTCGCTTGAGGATCTTTTGAGAGCTTGTGTTTTGGAACAAGGAGGTGTTTGGGATAGTTATTTGCCTTTGATTGAGTTTACCTACAACAATAGTTTTCATTTGAGTATTGGTATGGCTCTGTTTGAAGCTTTGTATGGTAGAAGGTGTAGGACGCCTTTGTGTTGGTACGAATCTAGAGAGAGTGTTGTGGTTGGACCTGAGATAGTTCAACAAACTACTGATAAGATTAAAATAATCAAAGAGAAGATGAAGGTTTCTCAGAGTCGTCAGAAGAGTTACCATGACAGGAGAAGGAAAGCTCTTGAGTTTAAGGTAGATGATCATGTGTTTTTAAGAGTTACTGTGGTAACAGGTGTTGGTAGAGCATTGAAGTCGTGTAAGTCGACGCTGCATTTTATTGGTCCGTATCAGATTTCCGAGAAAGTAGCTGATGTGGCTTATCGGATTATGTTGTCATTGTCACTTGTTAATCTCCGTGATGTGTTTCACGTGTCTCAGTTAAGGAGATACATTGTGGATCCTTCTCCTATTGTCCAATTAGATGATGTTGAGGTTAGAGATAATTTGACCGTGGAGACATTACCTATGCGGATAGAAGATAAAGAGGTGAAACAAGTCTGTGGTAAAGAGATCGCTTTGGTGAAAGTCGTTTGGGGAGGACCGGCTGGTGGAAATGTGACGTGGGAGCTTGAGAGTCAGATGAGGGATTCATATCCCGAGTTGTTTGCTGGAGGTAATTTTCGAGGACGAAAATATTTCAAGTGGGGGAGAGTTGTAACACCCCGATTTAATTTCCGTACTTATTTATTAGGGGTTTATTTTAATTAATCATTATTTGATGTGATAATTAATTAAATATGTGGTTTTATGATGAAAATTCGTGTTGGACAACAGCATTTTTGCAACAGCAGTTTTTCTGGTTTTTGACAGCATTTTTGCAACAGCAAATTTTCTAGTTTTTGATAGCATTTTCGCAACAGCAAATTTTCTGGTTTTTTACGGCATTTTCGCAACAGCAAATTTTCTGGTTTTTGACAGCATTTTCGCAACAGCAAATTTTATGGTTTTTGACAGCATTTTGAAAAACTTGTAAATTCAATAACTTTTGAACCGTAAGGTGTTATTTGGACCGTTACGAAGCTAAGAATATTATATATAACGTGATATTCATTTTGATCACAGTAGATTAATATTTTATCAAAAGAATCCTAATATGGATGCATGTTGTATGTGTGGTGAATGTCAATGACATGTTTTCTATTGTTTGGCATGTATTGGATGGTTTTAGATGGATTTTATGAAGAAACATAATACTTGAAATTATGTATGTGATGATGTGAATTGGTGAATTTGATGAATAACATGAATTAGCTTGTTTGCTTTATGTTAATGTGTTGTGATGAGATGATGAGTGCTATTTGATGTATTGTTTGGGATTGAAGTCATGTTAGGTATATGTTGTGCAAATGTGGGATGTGGTATGCTTATGTATGATTAAGGGGTTGCGATCGTCTTATTGTATGAGTCTTGTTGTTGTTGCACAGTTACACTAGCATGAGTCTATGAAAGAGACAATGTTGGGTAATCTCGCATAGATTATTTGCTTGTCCCAAACCTAACGCCGAATAGGGTTTGAAAGCTTAAGGCTGAATCGAGCTTTAGAGGTGGTTATCTAGTCTATTTGAGAGACGCTCGGCAAGCCAGAAATGATAACGGATGGGATCCACATGCATATCGCATTGAGTCACGCATTGAGTCGCACGTGTCGGTGTGAATTATTGTTTGTGTGATTATGTGATATGATTGTGTGGATATGATTTTGGTAGATATGCATATACGTGGATTTTAGGTGATCCATTTGATATGAATTGTTGATGTGTTGCTGATGTGATATGTGTGCATATTTGTGATATATGTGATGAAATGGTGACTTGTATACATTATGGAATCATGTGAAAGTTGTATACATATTTGATGATGATTTGTAAATGATGATGGATGATAATATGTACATGAAATCGATATATTGTGAAATATGACTTTTGTACATCGTTTAGTATTTATAAATGAATACTTGTGGATTGTTGAGCCATGTCGTATGATGGTAAACATGTGATTCTTTAATAAGATGATATGATGCATGTTTGTATGAAGCGTGACGAATTCTAATAATATATGTATGTTTGTTATACATTTCATATTATTATGTTTTTCTATAATGATTTGAATTCTCACCCTTATGTTGGAATGATGTTCTATCACGACATCGCTCAGGTACCGGAGATAGTGGTGCTTCGCACAAGGATTAGATTCGGAGGCTAGTTCTTGTTGTGTTTTGACTAGGTAGCATGTAGTGCTCTGGTCATGTAACACTTGGGTTTATGGGATTATTTGTATTTGTTTTGATGTTGAGAGATATTTGGTGCTCTCTTTTATCTTGTTATTTGGATATGCTGGTTTTGATGTTGAGTGGTCTTAGAGCCCAAAATGATATTTTGTGGTAGATGATTTATGGGAATCATCGTTATTTACCATTTATGAAGAGAGATGTCATTTCATTGTGTGAGTTTGCATGTTGGTTATTTGGTTTTGATTTATAATTCGTGTTACTTGTATGTGACCATGGCACGTGTTGTTTCTGGCAGAAGTAAATGTGATGCCCTCGTGTATGCATGCTTTAATTTACTCTGATTATGCAATTGTATGATGTATTTGAGTAGTAGTAGTTTGGGGGGTGTTACAACATACCCCAAAATTTGTCCTCCCTTTTTGCTTTTCATCTAACCTATAATTAGAGATCCATCTAGACTCATTCATGTTTCATTCATGTGCATCCATCATTCATGATTAACATTTGCTAACATGCATCATAGATTTAAGGTTTATGGTTGATAAAATCAGGATTTTGGCTTGAAGATTGTGATGTTGCTCATCATGTGGGTTGAAACCCTAGTTGCTTGATTCTTTGGACATTAACTCTCGAAGTTTACATCTTGACATTCATCCCAACCCTAATTCCTGACTTTGCTATTATGGGATCTTGTGCTTGACATTCTGTGTATTTAACTTAGCCTTTAAACCCTAATGGTAGGCCCATGGTTTGAGATTTATTCTTATGGAGCTTTGTGTTGGAATGAAATCCTAATCATTGATCTTGAGGTTGGTAAACCTTATGGCTTGCTTTAAGGAGGGCTGGAAATCCTAAGGTGGTCCAGAATATTGGTAGTTTTGTATTAGTGGCTTCTTGGTTTGAGGTCTTGATTGGTGCTTGACTCAGAACTTTGACTGCTTAACCCCAGTCCAGGGGTTTGTTTTAACTGATTTTTGGATTCATACTTGCATTTAGTGCATTGGTCTTTTGATCTTTGGCTTGCCCTCGATCCATTGAAATTCTTAACCCATTTTAGTTCATTCATGTGGTGATCATCTTGGCCATTGCATTTGTCTTGCTTGATTAAAGTCCATTCAAAACTTTGCATACTTGGTCAATGCATTTGGATTAAGACTTTTTCACTCATGGTCATGGTTTTGTATTCATGATTCAAGGGCGTCTCATTCTAATCCAAAGTCCATTTCTTTGTTCAAATTCTGTTTCAATGACATGGACATGGTCATTGCAAGTTCACCATTCAATAAAAAAGGGAGGGAGGTTGTCACTTGTCATTTGAGTCACATTTTCACCTTTTGTTATTTTGCATTCACATTCGTATGCATTCAAGTCCATATCTATTTGCATTCAAACCAATACCATTTTCATATCAAAGTTCACTACATTATATCACCATGTTCATTTTCAATTACATAACCGTACATAAGCCATTTCAATCCCAATTTACTACTCCACACATTCAACCCCTATGTATTCATTACAATTTCAAATCGATTCAAGATTACGCCATTTCATTTCTATCATAACCAAAACCGACATTCAAGTTCAATACAATTTACACTTTCGATCCAAAATTACATAGACTACGAATACAACTTGTGATCTATTTCAAACCTCTCCTAAACCGTGATTCATTCCAAAATCCACTCATCTTTCATTTTTACACCATATATTCAAACCATGTCCTACATTTCCATAAAATAATATATACATTCAATTCCATTCAAATCAATTTCAAATCATCAGATTTCAATTACATTCAACCATTGATTACAAGTTACAATATTTACAAATACTTCAACCAAATTCACGTTACGGTACAAATTTATCCGATTACATGTTATTCCATTCAATTACATCATTTCATACACAATTAATTCCATACAATTGGAATCCCAAATTAAATACAACCTTCACCATACAAATCCATTCCAAATTGTACATGGTTCCAATTACAATCAATTCCAAGTTATAACCTGTCAAGTTTACAACATGTCCCGAGAAAAAAATACAGTCCATTGAATCCAAGTCAGCTCCATGACATTCCCATTCCAATGATGCACTTTAATGCAACCGATACCATGAACGTCCAACACAAAGTCTTTACTCCGACATTAAACCATCACCTACAACAAAACCGAAAATCACATCCAAACAGAACCAATTGTCAACAGAATTTCACAAGGGAAAGCTCATAGAATTTTCTAAACAACATAAGCTAACAAAGTTCAGAACCACTTGTTACACATACATAAACAGATTCGCAAACCACAATCTGCAAGTAATGGAACGGGACTCAAACTTGCATAAATAGAAAATGCAGTCCAATAGCATGGCAAGTGAGACACAAGCATGTCATGACAGTAGCCTAGATGTAAAACATATTCGCAACCAATTCAGTAACAGCAGGCCAATTAACAAAGGTCATGGCAACGCATAGCATTTAAACGTACCTCACAATAGAATAAGAAACTTCTTTCCGACAACGTCCAACTGACCAAACACTTGCATTACATCGGCCATGAGAAAACTCAGTATAGAAATAGTAGCCCAATATAACCTGCATAACAATAATAACGGAAATGTTGTAACTAACATAGCATGACAAAAGTAACATCTAGTAGGGCCAAATCCATTTGCATAACAGAAGTTTAAAGTAGTCCGCATACAATTTTCAACCGACTGTCATATGTATTCGTTCACAAACTAACAATCATTAACAGCAACATGATTGACTTCTTACGGCATTAGTAAGACACTAACAACAAGAATTGAACTGATTCATTCTCACTTCAACATCAAATAACCAACAACAGAATTCTGGCCACCTGCAAAAACTCTCAACCAAGTCACTACTTTCTCCAATCCAAACTCAACCGAAACTCTCCAACCACTAAGGCACCTTCCTACAGAAACTGCACATAAAACCTGAAATAACCTCCAAATCAACTGATAATCGTTTTCCATCACAGAACCTCCAACTGTTACAAAAATCAATCTAACTGAATTCACTCACCTGGTAAAAACCAACTGTCATAAACAATTCTGAACCAACGCTCCTCCATCCTTCTCCTTCACACAACTTCTAACAACCCTCCTAACTGAACTGAACCAGAACCTATAATAGTCTTACCGAAACCCTCTTCAACTGAATTCCCTCCCCTAATCTTCAATCACCATATAACCTCTAACCACCTCAAGACCCTGCACAAAAACTTTTCATAACAGATTATCATTCTTCAACAACCCTGCAGAATCCGATAACCAACCATTATCTCCAACAGAACTTTCATCCACAACCTTCAATCGTCATAACCAATCCACTCCTCAAACTCAACTTTATGGCCAAAACCGCAACAACTCAGAGAAGAACAAAAACAGAAAATTGAAGAAGAAAAAACGAAAACGAAGGTAGCAAAGAGAGTGAAAAAAAACTCACCGCATCGTGGAAGATAGAGTTTCATAATTCATCATCAACGGCCAACCGAAGAATCAACAACGACGACGCGGACGTAACGTAATTCCGAATCGGACAACAACAACATACCAGTTCATCTCAACGCACTAATCTGAACGGATCTTCGTCTTCAGCTTCAATCGACAACGTGAAAACACGAAATCATCTTCAGCATTTGCCCAACACAGCGCACACGCACGACGAAGCAGAAGAACAAATCCACAACGGGCAGCAAAACATGAACCTTGCACGAAGATTCAAGTGGATCGCGAAGGTGATTCAGGTGCCGACGGTGAGGGTAAGCCATTTTCGACATGAACGCGTTCTTTCCTTCTCTTCTTATTTTTCGTCACGAGCGTTCGTTCTTCTCCGCTTTTCGTGTGAATCGTGAGAAGTTTTGGGATGCTGAAGTCAGATTTTTGATCCATGGTGGATCCGGGTTTGGAGACTTGGGCCAAAGGGCCCACGTATGTTGTTCCCAATTCACACCCTCCATCTAGGATCTTACCCCTGGCCCATGTTCATAATCTATTTCCTTAACTCCACTTAATCCACGAATAATTCTTAATTACTTAGTTTTAATTCCTAGTTTTGTGACTAATCTTGGTGCTGAATGGTTGATATAATTGTGGTTTAGGTTAATTATTGATTTTAGATAATAGGAATTAACATTTTTGTTGATTAATTAGTTTAATCCCTAGTTAGAATTGATTAGTTAATTAGGATTTAGAAATTAGGTTAATCATTTTTAGATTAGATTTAGTTCTTGATTTTCAAGATTTAATTCACAATTGATTAACCTTGACATGATTAGAATATTAGTCATTCGGTTTTTGATAATTCTTTTGGTGGATTTTTGTGTTGATTAACAAGGTTAATGGTTGATTTTACCATGATTAAATCTTAGATTAAATTATCATTCAATTGAACTATTGTATGATGATTGCTCACATCCATGTGGGTTAGATTCAATTCTTGATATAGATTGTAAATTTCTCATTTTGATTAATTTTGATCCTAATTCATGTTTAGTTAGATGAACATCTTTAAAATTTATTTCCATTAATTGACTTTTAATTGATTCACTTGGTTTGTGATCATGTTGATAAATTGAAAATCTCATTTCAATTTAGATGATAAATGTCTTGTGTACTCATTTCATTTGTCATGATCACATGATAGATCTTTGACTACTTTTCATTTATTAATCCATTACCATTTGAATTGATTTAAACCATTGAACACGCTTACATATTTGTGCATTCTCATTCATTTGACTTAATATCATGCTAATCCATTTGTTGTTGTGTTTCCACATGTGACATTGAGATTCAAGCATACTTCTAGCTAGCCTTGTCTCTAACTAATTCTTTCTCGCACAAATCCCTTGTATTTTTCATGTATCCCCATCTCCTTTTGGATATACTTTTTGTACTTGCTTTCCTTATCTTGTTATTGCTTGTTAGATGTCCATTAGACCTTAGGAAGCACTCACTATTTCATAATCAATAAACAAACTCTTGATCCAACGTCAAGCGGTATTTTTTTAAACCCAACTTGAAAACACGACAAAATATGATTAGGAATTTATGTCACGAGCCTTAAGTGGTAAAGAATGGATGATAATGGAGCATTCCTACACTTGTTCTAAGTACTTTGAACACAAGACGTTTGGCTTGGTAGTTCGAGACACTCACCTTTATCCATAGTCTTTAGTGCAATCTGAAGTCAAAAACAATCTTTCTTTAAAACACAAAATCAACATCCACTCATTAAACCTTTTGTTTGAGCCTTAGGACATCACATCAAAAACCCTTTTTCAAGGTATAAAATCAATAAAACAAACAAATATTTTGTACCCACGAACTACGGGGCTCTGATTTCTCACTTCAACAAGTGGGTATATGTAGGCATGAGAACCCAAATCCTTGGCGAGCACACTAACTAAAAATCCATCTCCATTTTATAAACCTTTAGCAAGTAAGCATTTCGATAATAACACACATTCAAGCGTAAACATCCTAGATGGTTCCCATGGAGTGCCATGGATGTTATGGGTGTTAATACCTTCCCCTTGCATAACCGACTTCCTTACCCATTTCTCTTTCCCCCGGGTTTTATCAATGTTTTCCCTTTCCTTTGGAATAAATAAAAACTGACGGCGACTCTATATTTTTCGCGTAGCAATACTTGCTATTGGAATGCTTGCTTGGATTTTAGGGATATCTTTATTTGATGCATTGGTCTTCATTATTAATTGCTTGGATGTTGCTTATGATTACTACTTGCTCAATAATCCAAAGGAAATGGGTTTCTATTTGACATTCTTGTCTTGTGAATTGCTTCCAATTGATCAGATCTTTTCAACTCTTAACTTTTAATTTTGCCTAGGGTAGTCCCTTCATCTCTTCCCTTTCTTCTTTAATTTCAAAATATCTCCCTCTTTTTTAAAACCTTATTTGTTTGTGTTTTTCAACTTGGAGATGTTTTAATGAGTACAAACTTTGGCCTTATGTCATTGATTTTCAAAACTTTTTCTTAATCAAACTTATGAACAAACTTAATCATATTGACTTTAATTTCAAAAGACAAAAAGAACTAACAACCTCATCTAATCTTTTTGGCCATTTTGTGCCTTTTTCTTTTAAACTTTTGCAAAAGGAAGTGTTTAGATTTGAGTTATCTTTGGTTGAGATATAATTCTCCCATTCCATGATATATTTGGTGGTAAGTCTTTCCATTTATTAGGGGTTAGTGGCATACTTGTTGATTGAATCCAAGTTGGAGTCCTCCCTCTTAAATGTTGTAAAACACTCATTATTGGTGGATGTTTGGTTGAGTATTCTCTCATTGATGATAAAAGATCTTTAAACTTTTGTTAAAATCAATCCATCATCTCTTTGAAATTTTTACCACGAACTACGAGGTTTTTATCCCTCATTTTTATGTTGGTACATAGGCATAAGACTGAAGGTCTTGTCAAACACAAAAATATAATAAATAAATTCTTTTCTCATCCCCCCATTCTATTTTTATCCAACATTTTTTCAACTAAAACACCTGCACACAGAAAAAGGGCTCCCTATGAGTACCTAGGACACTTCGGGTGCTAATATCTTCCCTCTGTGTAACCAGCCCCCTTACCTGTAATCTCTGAAATTTTATTAGTTTTGATTTGAAAACTTCCTATCTTTGGGTTTTGTTCGTACTTTTCCCTTTTCCTTTGGAAACAATAAAAGCGTGGTGGTGACTATGGTTTTATTGATGTTGAGTTAACCAATAGCTTAGTGATCATGAATTTACCGCTACAAAAATAAAGTGGTGACTCTACTAAGGAGTAGTCCTCAATGGGTTTAGCCTACTTTTTTGTGTGCAATAATTTTTTGATATTTGATGTTTGTTTGTATGTATATTATTGTGTGATACTCTGTCTGTTGTGCTTGGTGATCTCTGAGTGATGAGATAAGTTCTAACCCGAACTTGAGTGCAATTAAGATAAGAGGATGGTATAGTCTTGTTCGACTCGTGTGGAGTAGTCCTTAATAAGTTATCTTGAGACCCATCTACTCAGTGGAGACCCCCTTGGAACTACTGATGTCACACGAGTAAGTCGTGGATAAACATTACTTTTTCTGACCTGGGAGTTCGAGAAGTTGAGGATCGTAGAACATATAGCCCAACTTGGCCTATTTAGGATGTAGTGTGGAGACTGTTCAAGTGTAGACTTGATAACAGTTATTACACGATACTACACTCAGACGAGTTTCTTTTGAGAATATTATGGGTTGATGAGTCAGTCATCCTAACCTATAGTATCTGATAGCTGGGATCATGACTTTGGGAACTTTCCAGGACATTCTCTATAGGTTTTTATCCGTAGTACACTCATTTGGATGGTTCTTAATCTGACCTCATGCTCGTGACTCACAACAAACCCTTTGATTCTCGATTGATCTGATCGGTCTCATTAAAATCAATGGATCTTAGGTGTTGATAAGGTGAAAACCATAAATCCACCAAAATGGATGATTGGTCTTGATGATAACTTGATCCATCCCATGACCTTTATTTGTGTGCCTTTTGTGTGATCCCTTGTGTGTGATTATTGCATCCATGCATTCATGCGCATCATAACATTCATCACAGTAATAAATTTTTAAGAAACTAAGGTCGTATTTGCAAATATTCTCAGACCATGCATTATGGACGAATGAACACTAAAAAGTACAATTTCAGATGTCCCGACTTGAAAAAGCTAAGGAAATTATCATCCTTTGTATTTGATCCCTTGGATTTCAAGAAACATCATGGGAAGCTTTTGTCCATGCTGTCTACCGAAGTTGTGGAAGGAATCTTGAGTGTCTTGGTCCAATTTTATGACCCTCTTTATCGTTGCTTCACTTTTTCTGATTATCAGCCCATGCCCATGTTGGAAGAGTCCCATCTCTTGGGTATACTCGTATCTAACAAGGTGCCCTTTAGTGGATTAGAGGAAATTCTGAGATCTCAAGTCCTAGCCAAAGCTCTTCGTTTGAAGAAATCTGAGATTGATGTTAATTTGACTAAGAAATGAGGGGTTTGAAGGTTAACTTATGAGTTTCTCATTGGTAGAGCTATTGCTTTTGCTCAAGCCGGTAGCATAGACGCTTTTAAAGCCATCTTTGTCTTTCTCATATATGGCTTAGCTTTGTTCCCTAATATTTACGATTTTGTTGATATTAACGCCATTAGAATATTCTTGATTGGGAATCATTTTCCAACTTTGTTGGGTGACACGTATTTCTCTTTGCATTTAAGAAATTCTAAGGGTGGTGGAACAGTTGTGTGTTGTGTTCCTCTTCTGTATAAGTGGTTTATTTTGCACTTGCTACAGACATCAGTTTTCTTGGAGAACCGACAATGTCTACTATGGTCTCAAAGACTTATGTCTCTCACTAATAATGATATTGTTTGGTATAATTCTGCTTTTAATGGCGTGGAGGTTATTGACAGTTGTGGTGAGTTCTCTAATGTGCCTCTCATTGGTACACAAGGAGGAATCAAATACAACCCTGCATTGGCTCGTCGTCAGCTTGGGTTCCCCTTGAGAGATAAACCTAATAACGTTCAATTAGAGGATCTATTATATCAAGAGGGTAAAGATCCCCAACATTTGAAGAATAGAATGGTTCATGCTTGGCACAATGTGCATAGGAAAGGAAGATCCGATCTTGGTCCATGCAACTGTGTAGCTTTTGAAACTTACATTATTTGGGTGAAGAAGAGAGCTCTAGAGCTTAAGATGCCGTACGCATGTGAAATACCTATGTTTATGGTTGTGATTGAGCCATCAACTCTCCCTAACCAATATATAGAGGAGTTGGAAGACGCACCCTCTAAGATGAAACAAGAAATGGACCTGTGAGAAGAGCGTTTCCATGCCTTAAACCGAGAGCATGTAGAGTTACAGCTTGAGTCGAGAGACAAGGATGGACTCATTGAGGTTCTTGAAGAGCGTGTAGTGAAGAGACAGGGAGAGCTCTAGGATTATTTTCCTCTAGTATTCCTCAGCCTTATAGTGCTTGGAAGAAGATTATTTATCAGCTCGTCCTCGAGAAAGCTCAGATGTAGACAACCTTTGAGTCTGAGATCAGACGCATCTGAAGGAAGTATACGCCCTTGGCCAGTTCAGCTGATTCAGTTTCTAGGGATCCTTAGGATGATATTCTCCCTTTCTTCTATTTTGTATTTTTGGTTTCTGAAATTGTACTCAGTGTAATCCTTCCAAAAATTTCTGAATAAAAAGAGATTTTATGGTCAACTGAATTGTTGTTATTAATTGAAATATTTGAAAATAGGACTTTATATGTTCCTTTAAAATTAAAATAAAAAATATTGCATATCATGCATCATTTTCATAAGCAGGTTTTCTTCAGCTAGATGTCTTATGGTTCTTCTTTTGTGTATCAGTCAAGCTGACTAATCACTACAACACTCGTGCTAATCACTAGAGAAGAATGAAGCATCTAGAACAAGAGAATATAGAGCTTAAGGATGAGATTTCCAGACTCACCGCTTTGATGGAGTCTGTGATTGCTGCTTGTAATCAACCATCACCGTCTCCTGTAACTCCTCCTCCTCAGAGGACTGTTATTTCTAAAGTGGTTTCAACATATGTGCCCATGGTTGCTAGTCAGTTTGTGTCTGTCATGCCTGTCGGATTCCCGTGGGGAATGCCTCCGAACTTTGTGCCCGAAGGTTATGCTCCAACTTTTGCTTCTATGCTGGCATCTAGCCCGGTCATGTTTGTACCTCCTCCTGTTATGCATACTCTGCCCCGTGTTAAGGAAACCATTTATCACTCCGAGCCGTCTGAAGGCCCCGATGTTTATGAAAAGATGGACGAGATGAAAGACTAATTTCTTGAGTTGCTGAAGGAATTGAAGACCCTAAGAGGGAAAGACTTGTTTGATAAAAATGCTGATGAGTTATGTTTGGTGCCCAACGTCAAGTTCCCAGTCAAATTCAAAGTCCTAGACTTTGAGAAGTATAAGGGGAATACTTGCCCTCTGAGTCATCTTGTCATGTATATTGTTGGTGTAAGCCCTATAGGCCAATACTTTTGGTACTTGTATCGAATTATTTATTAATAATAAAAGGCTTTTTCTTTATTATGTTTATTTAATAAAGTCCCTAGAATAGCTAGTCTGTTTAATGTATCAAGTATGACTTAATCATGAGATCACATCAAACATAAAGACACTATTCTTAAAGTATCCGTAGTCGAGCTTTATTGTGAAGTGGGATAACATTAAAGCATGAAGACTATTATGTTTATAGACTGGTGATCACATCTCATGGATCATCGATAAAGAGTTATCAAGTCTTAAACATAGGTATGAATATTAAGAGTAATATTTATACCGGATTGACCCGCTATGAGAATACTATATAGAATGTTATGCAAAGTGTCATAAGTTATTCTCATGGTGATAATGGTGTATGCCACCCTTCGACCTGAAACCACTATGGACCCTAAATGTAAAGTCGAGTGCCTTATTACTGATCAAACGTTGTCCGTAATTGGATGACCATAAAGACAGTTGATGGGTACTCCACGAAGCATGCTAAGGGACATGAGTGACCTAGATGGAATTTTCTCAACCTGCATAACAGGATAAATGTCTATGGGCCCAATATTGAACTGGATAAGGATGACACGGTCTATGCCTTGTGTTCAATATAGACATAAAGGCAAAAGGGTAATTATGCACATTAGTATTATCACAGAAGGATTTGTCAGATCACTTGACATTTTCGTGTCTTGGGTAGCAGTGATGTGTTGCTAGATACCGTTCACTGTTTATTATGTTAAATACGTGATTTAATATAATGGCCAATGCCGCGAAAACCTACAAGGTCACACACAAAAGAACGGATTGATGAGAGATATAGTAACTAAGGAACACCGTAATGTACGGTGCACTTAAGTGAATTGTAGAATATCATAAGGTACGGTGTACTTAAGTAGAATACGAAATATGGTAAGGTACCACGTGCTTAAGTGAATTTGGCATATTATAAGATATGGGCCACATACACTTGAGTGGGCTTTTTAGCTTGAAGCCCACACAAGTGGTTCTATAAATAGAACCCTTGTGTAGAAGCATTTAGTAGTTGCAATTTCGTTTCTCTCTCTCTCTCTCACTCAAAGCCTTCATTCGTAGCAGCTAGCACTGAGATTGAAGGAATTCGTTCGTGTGGACTGAGTAGAGGCGTTGTCATCGTTCAACGTTCGTGATCGCTCCGTAGATCTGCATCAAAGGTTACAATCGCCACAAGAGGTAACGATTCTATCACTGATCATGCTCATTCGTAAGGATCATTAAAGGATAATTTTTAAATTCCGCTGCATTTTGGATCGCCCTTCTCCTTCATGCTCACAATATGTCTACTTAGATAGACAATGATCAGCTACTCTTCCATTACTTCCAAGACAGTTTAACTGGTGTTGCACTTAAATGGTATATGGGCTTGGACAGTGCTAATGTTCATACTTTTAATGACTTGGACGAGGATTTCGTCAAGCAATATAAGTATAATGTTGATATGGCTCCCGATCGGGATCAGTTGAGATCAATGTCCTAGAAAGACAAAGAGACATTCAAGGAGTACGCCTAAAGATGGAGAGAGCTTGCTGCTCAAATTAGGCCACCCTTGGAGGAGAAAGAAATGACCAAGATATTTTGAAGATCCTAAGTTCATTTTATTATGAACACATGATTGCTAGTGCTCCTAATGATATCATTGAAATGGTGAACATTGGGATGCAGTTGGAAGAAGATGTCTGAGAGGTCCGGTTATCCCAAGATGAAGCTTCTGCAAGCAGGAAATATGGTGGTAGTTTCTCCAAGAAGAAGGAAGGGAAAACCAATGCAGTGTTTGTGGGGAGGTAGAGGAGGCCTCTTGTGAGGAAGAATTCCCAATCATGTCAGCATCATCATCCGGTATCGTCAATTATCCCAGTTTTTACTAATAATTCAGCAAATCAATCAGTTTTTATTCAGCAACAACATCAATAACAACCACAACAACATACTGTCGCAACGCAAAAAACAACCGGCGGGAAAAGACACAGAGCCGCCACCGTGCGTTATTTATCCTAAAGGAGGGAAAGGAAACGCTCGAAGTAAACCTGAAAAAGGGAAAGGAATGGTCTTACGACCAGAGATTGCAAGGCACGGGAGTCGGTTACGCAAAGGGAAGGTATTAGCACCCCTCACGTCCTCCGTACTCGACGGGATCCACGCTCAAAAGAATAGAAAAAGGTTGCTGAATAACTGCTCAAAGAATGCACACACACTGGAATAAATAGGTGGAAGAAGACGAAGGAAGGGGACTCGGTAGGATGTCGCATCCTGGGCCTACGTAGTTTGTCAGAAACAAACATCAAAGTCGATGTAGTTCGGGGAAATGGGAAACGGGCTCGCTAGGATATCGCATCCTATGCCTACGTATCTCATCTGGAATGAGAATCAGAGCTACCGTAGTTCGGCTAACGCACGCCGAAACAAAACACAACACAGAGACGCTGAGACGTCAAAAAAACTCAACAAGGAAACGGAATGCCAATAGCTGGGCTTACATCCGACTCCAAACAAACAGCACAAGGAAACTGAATGACAATCAATGGGCTTACATCCGACTCTAAACAAACAAGCAATCGCTAACTAGCGAACACCAAAGGTAGAAAGCAAATTGACAAACTAAAAGGGAGTCTGGAACTCAAGCCTAGAAGTTGTCAAGCAAAACAAACGCAAAAAGGAAAAGGGTTGAAAAAAGAAAAAGGGTTGCCTTTTTTTTTAAGCAGGATCAACCTCGATTCCTCTTTCACTCACAATAAGCCCCAGCAACTTACCGGACCGCACTCTGAAAGTGCACTTATTTGAATTCAACCTCAGTTTGAATTGTCTCAGCCGGTCAAACAACTTGGCCAGGTCTACCAAATGCCCCTCTTCTGTTTGAGACTTTGCTATCATGTCATCAACATAGCATTCGATTTCATGATGAATCATATCATGAAACAAAGTCACCATATCTCTCTGATGCGTGGCACCGGCGTGCTTGAGACCGAATGGCATCACCTTATAGCAGAAAGTGCCCCACGGTGTGATGAACGTTGTTTTCTCCATATCATCTGGCGACATTTTGATTTGATTATAGCCAGAAAAGCCAACCATGAAGGAAAACACCGAGAATTGAGCTGTATTATCTACCAACACATCGATGTGAGGTAATGGGAAATCATCTTTCGGACTAGCTCTGTTCAAATCCCGGTAGTCCACACAGATTCTCACCTTCCCATCCTTCTTCGGCACCGGCACAATATTAGCGACCCAAGGCGGATAGTTAGTGACAGCTAGGAAACCAGCATCCAACTGCTTTTGCACCTCTTCTTTAATTTGCATGGCCATCTCGGGTCGAATTCTGCGCAACTTCTGCCTCACTGGAGGACAATCTGCTCTC
Organism: Lathyrus oleraceus; assembly: GCF_024323335.1. Taxonomy (NCBI): domain Eukaryota; kingdom Viridiplantae; phylum Streptophyta; class Magnoliopsida; order Fabales; family Fabaceae; genus Lathyrus; species Lathyrus oleraceus. The sequence continues at coordinate 279,011,041 of NC_066585.1, read as the reverse complement.
AATGGTAACTTGTGCACAACGATATCGGTATCCAACCCTGGCATATCCTGATAAGACCAGGCGAAGATATCAACATACTCTTTCAATAAGGCTACCATTCTGCTCTTGACACTCACCTCCAAAGCGGCCCCAACTTTCACTTCTTTCCTGACCTCCTCGGTACCCAGATTCACAACCTCGACTTGCTCCTCGTGCGGTTGAATCACATTCTCCTCTTGTTTCAACAAACTGGCTAATTCCTCCGGTAGTTCACAATTGTCTTCGCCTTCTTCTTCGGCATGATAGATCGGATTGTCGAAGTCATATGAGGGTGTAACAGAATTGTTATCAATGAGATCCAGATAATACAAAAGTCGGAACGAAGCCAATCAAAAGGAAGGAAAAATGAAAATAAACATTGCCATTTTTATTTTTGTTTTTAAACTGCAAAAATAAATGAAAAACAGGGAACACCGTTTTTAATGCAAAAAACATCCATTTATTGATGATGCAAAATGTTGCACAATGAAACACATGAGGTGGCCCTTACACTGAACCATTACGTTTCGGGCAAAACGTATGGCTTTCATGCAAACAGTATTGAAAAACAAGAAATATTACTCTTCACGTAGAGTGACAGTGATGATCTTCCCAGCCTTCCAGTTCTGGACTTCCATCCCTGGTACGCACGGTTTTATCCAACCACCGAGCTCGCAGTCACTGTCAGTCTCTTCCCCCACCGCACAGACGTGACCTGAATCTTCAGCAATTACACCCACCATCACCTGACCATGCGCCGGCATGGGATTAGCATTAACATTCGGAGATGGTGCAAAATTGATGGCCTTGGAGTCTACCAAGTCTTGGACAACATGCTTAAAGGCTCTACAACCCTCAATGTTATGCCCTGGTGTACCAAAATGGAATTCACACTTGGCGTTCTCATCATAACTGGCAGGCCTCTTATCTGGTCTTACCGGAGCCATCGTCCTCGGTTGAACCAACCCAAGATCCATCAACTTCTTAAACAGAAAAGCATATGTCACGGGTGGCCTATCAAACTGACGATCAATCCCCTTTCCTCTCACCTGGTACCCCGCTCTCTGTGCTCTCTGTTGAGGTGGCTGATGTTGTTGTTGTACCTATTGATTACCAGCAAGAATTGCTACCGCAGCGGTGTGCTGGTAGTAACGATCCCTACCGTGTCCTCTCTGGGCATACACAGCACTCGATTCACCCTCATTCTTGCACTGACCGTTCCCTAATAGCTTCTTTACTCCAGATGACAGAGCATTTCCCTGTATTTTCCCCATTCTCAGCCAGCTTTCAATTCTCTCACCAGCCACTACTATGTCTGCGAAGCCAGTGACGGGACAACTCACCATCCTTTCAGCAAAAATCCTCTGTAGGGTACCCATGAACAGATCAGACATCTCCCGATCCACTAACGGTGGTTGAACTCTGGCAGCCAACTCCCTCCACCTTTGTGCATATTCTTTAAACCCTTCGTTTGGCTTTTGAGACATGCCCTGCAGCTGGGTACGGCTAGGAGCCATGTCAGCATTGAATTGATATTGTTTAAAGAAAGCATCCCCCAAATCATGCCAGCTCTTAATATCCGAAGACCTCAACTTGGTATACCATTCCAGAGACCCACCAGACAAATGTCCTGGAAGAAGTACATCCATAGCTTCTGGTCCATTGTATAGGCCGAAATTATCCGGACAAAAGCCTGGAGATGAGTTTCTGGGCAAGAACTCCCATTATATTTATTAAACGTGGGCACTTTAAACTTCTGTGGGATCACAATCCCCTCAACCAGCCCCATGTTTGTCATATTGATAGCCCCAAGAGTAGCATGGCTTTCTAGAGCCCTGATCTTCTCTGCCAGTGCCTGAATCTCTTTGTTCGGTGGTTGGACACCGTACTGACCAAATTGCTCATTCAGCATGGAGAACTGATCCGCTTCTTTATCTTCCAGGGCTTCAAAGAAAGGAGGAAACTGATTATCCTTCAGATTATTGCCCATAGGACCTGGTCCACCACCTGCAGCGAAACCAAAACCTCCACCGTTATTGATCACCACACCAGCAGTAGTCTTCCTTCTGGGATCACCACCATCCCTAGAACCACCGAGACCGTCGTTGGAAACACCCTCTAGATTATTACCACTGTTGGCAGCCGAAGCCCGCTCGAGCTTTTCCACTTTCTCAACAAGTGCCTTCTGCCCCAAGGCGAACCCTTGCATAACGTTGATCAATTCACTCATCTTCTCTTTCAGCTCGAGAATATCTGCGTTGGGCGGATCCATCAGTTTGGATTTGTTGCGCCTGGTAAAGTATCTGTACGAACGTGCTACGTGCAGGGGAATGATTCTACGTGCGCGAGCAATGATTCCTGAAACAATCAAACACGTTAGATACTGACACCTGCAAAACAGAAGACAGGTTATTATGACTCACGCATGAATGCAATGTCTATCCGTATGAGGAACATTCTGTCCTTCGACTCTGGCTTCATCGAGACGAATAATAACTTGACAATAACATTCTGACATCAGGATGTCTCTCAACCAGAATCTCAATCGAGAATGTACCCTGAGTATGGATAGACATGAGTTAGATGCAGATGAGTGCAAAATGGGAATGATGCTGATGCATGAATGCAATGCCCAATGCCATCCTCCAAGTCATCTAATCATCAACTGTACTGGATCCCGGTCTCTGAACTGATCACAACCATCTTAGGTACTGAGTAACCATAAATCCGACTTGGGAGTTCCGAAATAAACGGAACCGAAGGATACATCACCATCCTCACAGAGAAATCACTGAACTGATAGCCACAAAATCATCTGAATCAACCCAGGGAATCCTGAAATAAACGGATCCCCACTGATAAATACCGCGGACAGAACCCCGGCGTCTCAGAAATAAATATCCATAAATCCGCCTCAAAAATAGGACCCAGATCAATAACTGAACCAATAGTCATCATCAGAACATCACCATCAAAACATGCATTTGTAGGAATCAAACCCTCCCCTCACAGGTGAATTCTAATAAGGTCATCCTAAGGCGGATAATGGTCTCGACAATCGGGCAAGATACTCAACGGGTTTTCCCTTTCGGGTGTGTCGTTGCAGCTCTCATAAGATCATCTAAACCAAAGATCCGGGAAAGAACGGTCACCGAAGTCAACAACTCAGAAGAGGTAACCCAACCAAAGTGGATACTCCACAATGGAAGAGTTCTCTCCAAAGAACCTCGTCCGGCTTGTGGTATGTCACGTCGCCAAAAACATGTTGACCTAACATGAGAGGCAACATGAGACCACCCTAATCCTAGGTGTATACTCGGGCCTGGGTTTTAGCCCCACTCAGAACACCCACCCCAAATCAGAGGAACAACCTATACAGGATCCAGCACAATGATAATATGATGCATGCAAACATATATGAAAATATATATAATCACAGTATAATAATCATAAATGCGATAAATAAAGCATTAAAAGCAACCAAAACTACCCTAGAGAGCGCTAGGATTGACTCGCTTAGGGAAGATGGACCAGCAAGAGGTCAACTTCTTATGTCCCCAGCAGAGTCGCCAGCTGCCGCAACGCGAAAAACAACCGGCGGGAAAAGACATAGAGCCGCCACCGTGCGTTATTTATCCCAAAGGAGGGAAAGGAAACGCTCGAAGTAAACCTGAAAAAGGGAAAGGAATGGTCTTACGACCAGAGATTGCAAGGCACGGGAGTCGGTTACGCAAGGGGAAGGTATTAGCACCCCTCACGTCCGCCGTACTCGACGAGATCCACGCTCAAAAGAATAGAAAAAGGTTGCTGAATAACTGCTCAAAGAATGCACACACACTGGAATAAACAGGTGGAAGAAGACGAAGGAAGGGGACTCGGCAGGATGTCGCATCCTGGGCCTACGTAGTTTGTCAGAAACAAACATCAGAGTCGACGTAGTTCGGGGAAATGGGAAACGGGCTCGCTAGGATATCGCATCCTATGCCTACGTATCTCATCTGGAATGAGAATCAGAGCTACCGTAGTTCGGCTAACGCACGCCGAAACAAAACACAACACAGAGACGCTGAGACATCAAAAGAAACTCAACAAGGAAAGGGAATGCCAATAGCTGGGCTTACATACGACTCCAAACAAACAGCACAAGGAAACTGAATGCCAATCAATGGGCTTACATCCGACTCCAAACAAACAAGCAATCGCTAACCAACGAACACCAAAGGTAGAAAGCAAATTGACAAACTAAAAGGGAGTCTGGAACTCGAGCCTAGAAGTTGTCAAGCAAAACACACGCAAAAAGAAAAAGGGTTGAAAAAAGAAAAAGGGTTGAAAAAGAAAAAGGGTGCCCGGAGAGATCTCGCACGATCTCCTGCCTACGTACCTCATCTGGTATGAGGATCAGGGCGACGTAGTTCCCCTTAACAGGGGAGAAATTCTCCTAACCAGAGACCAAGGGAATATCAAACTAAAAGGGAGACTGACTCGAGCCTAATAGTTGTCATGCAATCCACAATAGTCCTAGGTTGAGGTATCTAAACAGAACCTAACTCGCACAAGAAGCAAGTTGAAACAGCAAATAAATAGAAAGTAAACATCACAGGTGAACAGGTATCACACACTATATGCAAACAAGCGGCTCATACAAGGTTGGGCTTTAGTCAAGGGGTCATATCAACCTCGACAAACAAGCCAACACTGGAAGGGGTGTCTGAGGCTCTTAACCACTGACATTGACCGTCAGGGTGAGCAGATGAAAGGTAATGAGGGTTAGACCTCATAGCTCTTAACCCTGGTCTGGGTGAGCTCAAGACAAAGAAGGTGTGGGGGTCCAGAATGAGGGACCTTATTCCACCTGACTGACTCTATACAAGATTTTGGGTGTTTATTCAAAAGCATCAGCACGTAGTGCGAGCATAATGAAAGACTCAACTGAATAGCAGGGGATTGATTGCAAATCCCTTCTATCTGCCAATTGCCTCTTCACTTAGGAGGTCTTAACATGTATCTATGCTTCAACAAGGAGGTCTTTAGCACAAAAGTAAACAAACACAGTCATTGCCTCTTAAGGAGGACTTCAGCCAAATGCCTGCCAAAAGAAAACGACAGGGCTTCCAGACTACATGGATTTAGAGAGGTTACCTAAGTGGTATGCCAACCACAAGCAAAGCAAAGCTCAAGCAATGAGCTAAAGCGACTAAAGTACCTGTACAAAAGTCAAACAAGTCAATATTCACATTCAGACAAATCAAACAGTCAACAACAGTGTTACAACCAATATGTTCACAATGCAAGCCAACAAGCAAACAACTCAAGTGAGTTTACCACCAAGGAACCTACAACACAACCAAGGTTAGTGTACAAAGTAATTTGCATCTCAAGTCATGAGATCAACATCAACCATTAGGACTAGAAGCTTGAACCTGAAATGTAAAGCTCAAAAGGTGAGTACAAACCACTAGTACCAAGACTAGGGTCAAAGGCAAAGCAAAAAGTCAAAACAGCAGCCAATATTCAACATGACTCACATTTAATCCAATAAGAACATGTCATAAAAAGGATCAAACTCAAATCAATAAGAAGAGCCATCTAATGAACATGCTAAGGCAAAGGCACACAATGATGATCACAATTGGACATTCAAATGAGAAAAACCATATTAAAACAGAAATGAATCCAATGATCATGAAAATATTTATGTGCATACAACATTTCAAACACAAGCATCATGCAAAAAATTGGAATCAGAAAAGCTCAATTGACATGTATATGAAAATGAACAAGATCAACATCAAAATGTGTGACACACATTGTCACACCATACATTTATGTGTCCAAAACAGAGATGGAAAATGATAAAAATACACAACCAAGCCTCAAAAATCAAGCAACATGTTAGGAATGAGCATGTTAAATTTCATGGAAATTGGACAATGTATGAGCATTTCACATCAATTTGAATCCAACATGTCATATTTGCATCAAGTTCAAACAACCAAGCATATTTGAAAATCCAGCAATGCAAAAATTATGAAATAAATGTCACAAAATAAAAGACATCATGATGAATAAGTGAAAAAAAATTGCATTCAATTTGGATGAATTTTCTATTTGTTATGAATTTTGGAAGTTAAGGAAAATATTTGAAATAAACATGAAAAAAATATTGAAAATGAAATATGAATGGAAATTGGAAACTGCAGTCAGTGGGAATCGAACCATGTATGGAAATTGGAAGCGCGCTGGAAAAATCAATTCAGAAAATGGAAAAACCAAGGATCGAACCATGCGCGTTAGAAGTTCATGAGCGCCTAGCCAAAACGACGTTGTTTTGAAGCTTGCCCTAGCGCTATTCACATGTGGTGGCGGACGGTGGTTTCCACCGTCTTCTCCGGCCAGCCAGGCGGAGCGCCACCACCAAATTTTGCAGAATTTTACAAAATTTATATCGTTGGAAAGGTCTTGATGAGTAGATCACAAATATCACAATACCTAAGCCTAATTCTCAATATATTTTCTGGATCGAAGGAAATAAGTTTCATAGATCTAAACTTTAATTCAACATAACTTCATCAATATCCGTCCAAATTCAACAAAATTTATATCAGAATCATCAGTGTTCAAAGGCCTACAAGATCCTATGCATGAATTGGCGAAAGAAGAGATTCGAAAATCCACCAACCTGTTGTGCAGTGACCAAAAACAGTGGATTCAAGCTTCAAAAAATATCCAGATCTTCTCCTCCAACCTTGATATGAAGCTCTATGTAGGAATTGGCACTTGAATCGTCCTGGATCTTGCTTAATTTGCAACTTTCATGTTCATCTTCATGAGCTTGTGCAACTTGATTCTTCACCAAAACCTTCAATTAAGTGTTTGATTCTTCATCAACAATGCTCAATAAACTAGAATATGCAAGGATCTTGATGTGTTATATGAAGAATTTTGAAGTTTCAATTGAGAGAAAATTTGGAGGGAAAGAAAATCTAGATCTAGAAATTGTGAAAACTGAGCAATTCGGTTACAATTAGGCTTTTATATGACAGATTAATTACTTTGCTAATGATAATTAGGCTTGGCTAATGAAAATTTAATGAGACATGAGGTGTTATGCACAATTGGTAAATGCACCTTATGCATGGTGAACATGCACGTGAACAGTGCACATGCATGGTTCCAATCCACTTAAAATCAACTTATGAACATGATGGAATGATCAAAAAGCTTGTAGCATCAACCAATTTCAAATTATGGATTTTCCCTCCAAAAAGCACATGTATGCACCAATGGTCATGTGATGTTATTTCATGCAATGCAATGATGGATTTGGAAAATATAAGTCATAAGAAGAAATTTGCAAAAAGAGTGACTCCATTTGGAGTTTTGAAACAAAAGTTATGGCATTTTGAAGTTCCATGCACCCTTGGCAATCATTTGATCACAACTTCTCAACCGTTCATCAGATGCTCATGATCTTGAACTTTTTGGAAATGGGAGAGAAAGGTATTCAACTTTCATGTTGGATAAAATTTCATTTGAAGCTTCTTTGATGTTGGAAAGTCAAGTTGAAGGTGAACAAAAAACTTGCCATTTTTGGAAACTTTCAATTACAGGTCATTTTTGGAAACTTTTGATCTGACTTCAAAATCTTCAAGATATATGTTTGTAATTACAAATGCACCTTTTTTGAACATGAATGAGATGTTGAAACTCATTTCTCCCCCTCAAAGCCCTCAGCTCTTACACAGTTGATTGTATAGGTCCTCAGATGACCTTGACATGCTCTGATCAGCTTGAACCTCCACCACTTGAGGAATTGGCTCAGAAATGAAACCCTGGCTCACATAAGCTTCTCCATATAACCATGCGATCTTCATCATCAACCAATACTCATTTCCTTGAGAAACCTGGCTGAAAGAATGGCACTGATTAGGGTTGACCAGAGGTCAAAACCCTAATCCAAGGGAACATGAGACTGAATAATGAAGCCCTTGAGAATGACAGAACCATGATGATGGTAATATACCCTTGCCAACAAGATAATGCCCAAGACCTCTGAAGGATCAAGAAACCCTAATTGAATTGCACACCCTCAGATGGTTCACAATCAGTCCATAGAAACCCTCAGGCTTGAACCACATCACTTCTCCATCTCTGAAAAGACTTTGGAGGATGACTTCATTATTTTCACATGATATGCAATATGCAAATGCCTAATATCCTAAAACATGAAATGCAATATGCTAAACTAGTCCCAAGAAGAGGAGGGCAAATTTTGAGGTGTTACACATGATCGCGACTTTATGAGTCGAATTGGGGTATTAACTGCAAGTGCACAGTTCTATCGCATAGTTTTAAAAGATATCGATCCCACAGGGACTTATGAATCGATATACCGTTTTCTAAGGTTACTTCGTAAAGCTAAGGCGGATGATACTTTGATTGTTTGGGGGAAAAGTAAAACTAAAATTAGATCTAAGTTAAATATCAATTAAGCGGATATCGGTATGTAGTTCGTCGTAATTAGGGAATCAAATCTTCGTTGGTTTCTTGGTTTTAAAATAAATCTTTTCAGTAGACACTATTGATTAAAAGCCTTTTCTCAAACTCTCGCTCTGTTGAATAGACCATGACTTTATATTAACGTAGCTGTCACTTATTAGTTAAGTCCAAAATCACTTTTTTTGAAAACAATAGAATCTATAGAAACTCTTTTTATCAAAATAATAACCGTTTAAACACCCTCGTCTCAAACTCTCGTTCTGTTGACTTAGATTATATAATTAAACTTAAATGCTTAACTCTCGTCCTCACATTTAACCTTTAAAAATACTTTTTGAAAAAAATTAGAATTTAATTAACTCTAAAAATTGCTTTCGCCCTGATTTAGAATTAATGTCCAATTTACACTGTCCAGTTAAAAACTCAAACTTTCGTTCTATTGATTTTAACTTCTTTATGTCTTTTACTCTCGTACAAAAACTTTGGGATTAATGCTGTAAATTGAGGCCATAAAAAGAGTGACTTTATTTTTAAATGAAATTAAACCAACTTAGTTTCGATTCCTTCATTCCGCTTACTTTACATACCGATATCTAATTTAATTAGCCGGACATGCTAAACAGGTCTAAACAATCATCATGCTTAAATAAAACCATCTCAGGCAAACAATATAAATAAACAGCAATGCAGAGCATATATAAATTAAAACAATAAATTAAAGAACCTGAATAATTAATAGCAATCTTGAACACTCCACCACAGACCGGTTGGATTTGTTCTTGAACTCTTCAATCGGACAGGAAAATAAAAGCGAAAGAATAAAATACTATGATCTAACGTAAGGTTAGATCCAGTAAAAGAAACACAATAGTTTCCGGTGTAGAAACTATTGTGTGAAAAATTAATTAAGTGCCTGAAAGATTGACTGGAAAAGAAAATAAAAATTGCAAATAAAGTAGAAAGCTGTAGAAAAGTAATGCTGTAAAATATGCTTGCACGGCGGAAAGAGACGGAGAGCTTCAGGGTTGGCTAAAAGCAACTATTTATATTAGTCTACTTTGTAACGGTTTCCAAAAGTCCTTTCCGTAAAATGGTCTTCACGTTCCAAGGGTCAAGCGTAAGAATAGGCTTCGACGTGCCTCTGTTGCGCTTCTGGAGCCTAAAATATAGGAGAGGGGTGTTACGGGCGTCACACCATGTGTTACGCTCGTAACACAAGGTAGTAAGGCGTGACGCTCGTCACAGCTTGTGTGGCGATCGTCACAACTTCAGCGCTCCTGGCTTGTAATTGTGGGTTGGGCTTTTGCTTTCCTCATTTTTGCACCCCTTTTTCTTCTTTTTTCACTTTTGCTTCAAATAAATTACCTGAGATAAATAGAAGGAAAAATACCAAGTAATCTCGAATAAAATGAAATAAATCCAAACAAATAATAATATAATTTAATTAAATCGAGTCCAAAAATGTGATATAGTTTAATGTTATCAACACATACCAACTACAATAACAACAATCATCATTAGAATTTTGAGAGGAAGAAGGTCACTTTCGACCCTATTCCAGTGACTTATGCAGAATTGTATCCTTCTTTGGTTGTCAAGAGTTTGATTCAACGAAGAAATCCTCCACATACTCCTGAACCTTTGCCATGGTGGTTCAAGCCTGATCTGCACCGTGCTTTTCATCAAGGAGCTCTTGGACACGATACTGAAAACGGCTAGCCTTTGAAGTATGAGGTTCAGAAGCTGATCAAGAGCGGTATGGTGTCCTTTGAGGACTGAGCACCTAATGTTAAAGCCAACTCGTTGCCTGCTCATGGCAATGCCTATGTGAATATGGTGGACGGTTGTCCCGGTGAATTCAGAGTTTATGAGGTCCGTCACATCCGAAGATCGTTGGTAGAGATTCATAAAGATATATGCTTGGTTAATGATTGTGAACATAACCATGATGGTTATGTTATCTGTAGCGTCAACCCTCGAGGATGTGTGATAGTCAAGAGGGATATTCAGAGACTGATGGATGAAGGTGTTATTCAAGTCAACCAGTCCTGAGATTTAGGCAACGATGTGAACGTCGTAATGCCAGTGTTCAACACCCCCGAGTGGATAGTTATTCAATTTGACAACAGCAATAGCAAGAATGTTAATATATCAATATCGCCGTTAGTTATATGGTTAGCAGACCCCGTCCCCTATTCATCCGATAAAGTTGTGCCTTATAAGTACAATTCCACCATGATTGAGAATGGGCAAGATATTCCTATTCCCATCGCAAATTCAGTGGTAAGCATTGCAAATATAGTAAATATGACCCATAGTGGTCATATTTTTGGCCCTGTACCTCCTAGAGTTGTGGAAGATGTTACAGTGGGTAAGAAAGCAGATGTTCTTGCAGTTGATCCAGTTAATGCTCCAACTTGTTAGTCTGGTGAATCCAGCGGGTTGAAGATTAATGATGATGATGATGAGGTTCTGCGTTTAATCAAGAAAAGTGAGTTCAACGTTATGAGTAGCTACTCCAAACACCATCAAATATTTCTGTGTTATCGTTATTGATGAACTCTGAAGCACATAAAGAGGCTTCGCAGAAAGTATTAAAGCAAGCTTACGTAGAACATGATGTTACTGTGGATCAGTTTGATCACATTGTTGCCAATATTACTTCATGTAATAACCTGAGCTTTTGTGATGAAGAACTTTCTGAGGAAGGTAGAAATCACAACTTGGTGCTCCACATTTCAATGAATTACAAAGAGGACGTTATGTCCAATGTATTGGTGGATACTGGTTCATCATTAAATGTGTTGCCCAAGTCAACTTTGGCAATATTGTCTTATCAAGGAGCACCAATGAGGTACAATGGTGTAGTGGTTAAAGCATTTGACGGTTCCCAAAAAACTGTCATTGGTGAGGTGGATCTTCCAGTTAAGATAGGTTCGAGTGATTTTCAAATTACTTTTCAAGTAATGGATATTCACCCAGCCTACAATTGTTTGTTGGGAAGGCCATTGATCCATGAGGCTGGTGCCATCACATTGACGATGCATCAGAAGTTAAAATTTGTTAAGAACGGCAAGCTCGGCGTTGTTGGTGGGGAGAAAGCTCTTTTGGTGAGCCATATGCCATCCTTCACCTATGTAGAAGTTGAAAAGACTGGGGCACCCATGTATTCTCTGAAAGATGCACAAGAGGTTATTCAGGTTGGCGACACCGACAAGTGGGGTCCTGTTGTAGAAGTTGTTGAAAACAAGAACAGAACAGGGCTGAGATTTCAGCAAGGGTCGTTCAACAACATTGTCAAAGCTATACAAGAAGTTTTCCGCAGTGGAGGGTTCATTCACAAGGATGATCAACACTCAGATGTAGTTATTGAAGACGGCGATAAAGACAAAGCTTGTGCCAACTTTGTGACACACGGATAGGTCTGCAACAATTGGGTTGTTGTTGATATTCCTAATATGGTGTATAGTTCAAAGTAATTTGATTTATTGTTAAATAAAAATCCTTCTCATATGCCTAAGGTAGAAGTGAAACATTGTTGGCCATTTCAATATTATCATCAATAAAAAATACAATTTTATTCATCCACATCTATGATGTTTGTTTTTACTTTTTGCTTTTTCTGAAAAGGGTAATCACAAAAAACATAAATAAGCAATAAGTTTTTCTCATATATGTATAATATTTGTTTGCACTCCATTTCTCTAAAATCAAAATATCAAATCATTATGCAGGTTGGTTCTCAAGCCCATTGAATGTAATGATCCTACTCCCTCTCCAAACTTTGATTTCCCTGTGTTTCAAGTTGAGGAAGAGAATGATGATGAAGACGTATCTGATAAGTTATCTAGTTTTCTTGAGCACGAGAAAAGAGTCATTCAACCATTTGAAGAGCAGATTGAATTAGTCAACTTGGGTTCCGAAGATGATGTGAAGGAAGTCAAGATTGGGTCTCAGTTATGTCCAGAGGTTAAGAAGGGGTTGGTTAATCTTCTTCGGGAATACTCTGATGTGTTTGCTTGGTCCTATCAAGATATGTCAGGTCTAGATTCTAATATTGTGGAGCAGAAGTTGCCTTTGAAGCCAGAATGCCCGCCGGTCAAGCAGAAATTGAGAAGAACTCATCTTGATATGGCAGTGAAGATTAAGGAGGAAGTGCAAAAACAGATTGATGATGGATTTCTTGTTACCTTCGAGTATCCGCAATAGGTGTCCAATATTGTGCATGTTCCTAAGAAGGACGAAAAAGTCCGTATGTGCGTTGATTATAGAGATTTGAATAAAGTTATTCCGAAAAATGATTTTCCCCTGCCACACATTGATATGTTGGTAGACAATACAACTAAATTCAAAGTCTTTTCATTTATGGACGAATTTTCCGGTTATAATCAAATTAAAATGGCACCCGGAGATATGGAGAAGACCATATTCATTACACCTTGGGGAACATTATGTTATCGAGTGATGCCTTTCGGTTTAAAGAATGTTGGTGCAATATACCAGAGAGCCATTACCACTCTTTTCCATGATATGATGCATAAAGAGATTGAAGCCTATGTTGATGATATGATTGCTAAATCAAGAGACGAAGAAGAGCATGTTGAACATTTGTTGAAATTATTCCAGCGTTTGAGGAAGTATAAGCTCCGATTAAATCCTAATAAGTGTACGTTTAGTGTTCTCTCTAGTAAGTTGTTGGGTTTTATTGTCAGCGAGAAGGGTATTGAAGTTAATCCTGCCAAGGTCAAGGTAATACAAGAGATGCATACGCCAAAAACTGAGAAGCAAGTCAGAGGTTTTCTCAACCACTTGAATTATATCTCAAGATTTATATCACATATGACTGCCACATGTGCGCCTATATTCAAGCCCTTTCGAAAAGATCAGTTTTGTGATTAGATCGAGGATTTCCAGGAATCTTTTGACAGTATCAAAGAATATCTGCTTGAGCCTCTGATTCTGTATCCACTGTTGAAGGAAGACCTTTGATCATGTATTTGATTATGCTTGAAGAGAGTATGAGATGTGTGCTTGGTCAGCAAGATGAATCTAGGAAGAAAGAATATACAATTTACTACCTTAGTAAGAAATTCACCGACTGTGAGTCTCAGTATTCTATGTTTGAGAAGACATGTTGCGCATTGGCTTGGGCTGCTAAGCATCTGCACCAGTATATGTTGAATCATACTACTTGGTTGATGTAATACCCCGTATTTTCCTTAAATGTCTAAATTTCTATTAATTGAGATCAAATGAGTCCTATGTGCTCTAAAAGTTGTCAATTGGGATAAATAGAGCAAATAGTGAGTTCAGGTTGACTTAATTAATATTATTTGGAATTGACCTTTTATTAATTGGGACATTTTGGTAACACTAATAATGGGTCAATAGCTCTGGTAGAACAAATATTACAAGTTAGTGCCACTTGAGATATTTGTTACTACCACTTCACCACTTCCTAACCGCACAAACTAAGCATGGCCACTTGTTAGTAACCTTGACCCACTTTCCACCACATGTTTGTGTCTTATACGACCTACCACTTGCCATTTGCTTTTCTATGTATCAGAAAGGATAAGTAGAGAGAAAGGAAAGCATAGAAAGAAGGAGGAAGCTTAAGAGAAGAAGGAAAACAAGGCTAATGAAGAAGAAGAAGGGAAACTTGGAATCAACACCATCATCTTCATCCTCATCTCATCTTCAACAACTTCTCCTCTTTAATTTCTTGAGGTGGGTTCTAGGTAGAACTTTAGATTTTAAAAACTAGGGTTTGATAAACCATGGAATTGATAGGATGATAGATGATATTATGATGAGTTCCTTCATGAATCATGTGAATTTTTATTAATGATGCTTCTATGTGTGTGCTTTTATTGGTTGGGTTCTTGTGATTTAATGATGTGGTTGTTGTTTGGAAGTTTGTTCATGAGTGGTTATGTTCATGTCAGGAGATGGGTAGTTAGAAGTGAAGAAAACATTATGCAGTTTGAAATTTGGAAATATACAGATGAAATGAAGTTTATGTATGTGAAAAAAGTGGAATTGGCTTATCACCAGTCCTTATCACCAATCGATTGTAGAAACTTTTCACAGATCAATCGAAAATTCTCACTCAATTGATTCACTTGATCAATCTATTGACATGAATTAATTAATTGATGAATTAAAATATGTCACCAATGGGGTTCAAACCCGGGACCTCCTTGAAATGGTACAGGCCTTACCATTAGGCTAAAGATGTTGTTGTTGAATACTTATGCAATGAATAAATGTTAATCTAAATCTTGATTAAGATAGATTAATGAATTAATCGAGTGTTATAACTATGTCAGTAGCTACGTATGCTGAAAAGTTTGAAGATATGGCTGCGTATTCTAGACAAGCCACGTATGCACCTGATGAGAGGTGGAAGATTGATCAGTTTCTTTTTGGTCTGAGGGGTGAAATTTCTCATAGTGTTTCTCAAAGGGAATTCACTTCTTATGTTGAATTATTAAAGACAATGTTATGTGGCTGAGAACAGTTCGAAGAAGGTTCAAGAAGAAAGGGATCAGTACAGGAGTGGGCAGAGAGACCAAGGAAGGCCAGGAAACCAGTTCAAGCCTAGATCTCAAGCTTTCAAGGGGAAACGGGTGCAACGTGCAAGACCTAACCAACCTCCTCAATGTCAAGTATGTAAGAAGTATCATTTTGGAAAATGTACTGTAAGTGGAATTAGGTGTTTTACATGTCACAAGGAGGGACACATGTCCAGGGAATGTCCTCAGAATAAGAATCAGATGCAGGGGAGAAGCACCGGTCGAGTTTATACTTTGGATGCAAGGAAGGCTAAGAGCAACAATGCCTTAATTGCTGGTACGTGTTTCATCAATAATCATCCTTGTTTTGTATTGTTTGATTTTGGGGAGACACACTCTTTTATATCAATTCGGTGCATGAAGCGCCTTGGCTTGCAAGAAATCCCCTTGTCACCTCCTATGGTGGTTACTACCGCCATGGATGATGTGGTTGAGACACCGTTGATTTGTGAAAATTGTTCGCTCTCGGTGATTGGTAGAGTTTTTCAGATTGATCTTATTTGTTTACCACATAAGAAGGTTGATGTGGTTTTAGGGATGGATTGGCTTTCCGCCAACTCGATGTTTATTGGTTGTGAAGAGAAGTTGATTATCATTACATCTAGTGAATCCACTCCAAAGGATGTGTTAACTACAATCTTGGAAGGTACGGTTGGCATGGTTAATTTCTTATTTGAGAATGAAAAGTCAGTTCTCTTGGCTCTTACCAAGGAATCTAGCGATAATCTGAATGTTACACAAATCCCTGTTGTTTGTGAATTTCCAGAAGTTTTTCCTGAGGATGTATCCTCTCTTCCTCCTGAAAGGGAAGTGGAATTCTCTATTGATCTGGTACCTGGGACGGCTTCAATCTCCGTCTCTCCGTATCGCATGGCGCCACTAGAGTTGAGAGAGTTGAAGAATCAATTGGAAGAGTTGTTGACCAAGCATTTTATCCGACCTAGTGTCTCACCATGGGGAGCTCCAGTGTTATTAGTAAAGAAGAAGGACGATAGTATGCGGTTCTGTATTGATTATTTCCAGTTGAATAAAGTTACTATCAAGAACAAGTACCCTCTGCCTCAGATAGACGATTTGTTAGATCAGTTGAAAGGAGCCTGCGTGTTCTCGAAGATTGATCTACGATCGGGCTATCATCAAATAAGAGTTAAAAGTTCGGATGTGCCAAAGACCGCGTTTAGAACCCGATATGGCCATTATGAGTTCCTTGTAATGCTGTTTGGTGTAAGGAATGCTCCGGCTATTTTCATGGACTATATGAATCGGATATTCCAACCCTACTTGGACCAGTTCGTGGTGATCTTTATTGATGACATTCTTATTTATTCTCGTACTCCTCAAGAGCACGGAGAACACTTAAGGATTATTCTATCAGTACTGCAAGAGAAACAACTTTTTGCCAAGTTAAGTAAGTGTGAATTTTGGATGAACGAAGTGAGGTTTCTTGGTCATGTAATATTGCAAGGAGGAGTATCGGTGGATCCATCTAAAGTTGAAGCAGTTATTAATTAGGAAAGACCGAAGAATGCTTCAGAAGTCAGAAGTTTCTTAGGTTTGGCAGGTTACTATAGAAGGTTTATAAAGGGATTTTCGCAGGTAGCATTACCAATGACTAGACTTACCCGAAAGGAAATTTCTTTCAAATGGGATTCGAAGTGTGAGAAGAGTTTTATGAGTTTGAAGGAGAAGCTAACGACTGCTCCTGTTTTAGTCATCCCTGATCCTAGTAAGTCCTATGAAGTATTTTTTGATGCCTCTAAGAAAGGATTGAGAGGGGTGTTAATGCAGAGTGGTCAAGTTGTAGCCTATGCCTCTCGTCAGTTGAAGCCTCATGAAGAGAACTACCCGACTCATGATCTTGAACTGGCTGCTGTTGTCTTTGCATTGAAGGTTTGGAGACATTACTTGTATGGGGTGCATTTTGAGATGTTTAGTGATCACAAGAGTTTGAAATACTTATTTGACCAGAAGGAGTTAAACATGAGACAGAGGAGATGGATGGAATACTTGAAGGACTTTGATTTTGAGCTTAAGTATCACCCAGGAAAGGCGAATAAGGTTGCGGATGCCTTAAGTCGAAAAGAGATACATAAAGCTTAGTTGATGATGTTGGAATACGCATTTTGGAAAAGTTCAGAGATCTTAATCTTCAGTTTAGTTGGACGCAGGATGGTATGATAATGGGAAATTTGAATGTTACTTCTAACCTAAGGGAAGAGATCCGACAATGACAAATGATAGATGAGAGATTGCAAGAGATGTCGACTCAACTAGGTTTCACTCAGTCACCAGATAGAGTTATTCTGTTTAATCAAAGGATTTGTGTTCCGGATGATGTAGAGCTGAAAAGGAAAGTTTTGGAGGAAGCTCACAAAGGGGCGTTTACTATACATCCAGGTTCATCGAAGATGTATCAAGACTTGAAGAAGGACTATTGGTGGCATGGAATGAAAAGGGATATCGCAGAGTATGTGTCAGAATGCATTGTATGCCAACAGATAAAGATTGAACATCAGAAGCTAGGAGATTTATTGCGGCCTTTAGAGATTCAGGTTTGGAAATGGGATAGTATTTCAATGGACTTTGCGATAGGGTTACCTCGGACCCAAGGTGGTTATGATTCAATTTGGGTGATTGTGGATCGGTTGACTAAGTCCGTGCACTTCTTGGCTGTGAAGACTACTTACAAAGCAAGTCATCTTGCACGGTTATTTATTTCAGAAATTGTTAGGTTGCACGGTGTTTCTACTAGCATTGTGTCTGATAGGGACCCAAAGTTTACTTCAAGGTTTTGGAGAGCATTCCAACAAGCTATGGGATCGAGATTGTGTTTGAGTACCTCTAATCATCCTCAGACAGATGGTCAGACTGAACGGACAATACAGACACTGGAAGATATGTTAAGAGCTTGTGTACTTGAAAGTGGGGGGAATTGGAAGGAGCTTTTACCATTGAATTCGCATATAACAATAGTTATCATGCAAGTATTGGGATGGCCCCTTATGAAGCTTTGTATGGAAGGAAATGTAGAACACCTTTATGTTGGACAGAAGTTGGCGAAGAAAGGATCTTAGGACCGAAGATTATTCAAGAGACAACGGAAAAGATAAAGATGGTCCATGATAAGATAAAGAAAGCACAAGATCGCCAAAAGAGCTATGCAGATCACAGGAGAAGACCATTGGAATTTGACGAAGGTGACCCCGAGGTTGAGACTAAAAGGACCGTTTAAGTCACGGAAGCTAAGTCCGAGATACATATGGTCATACCATATTATAGAGAAAATTGGAGAAGTAGCCTACAGATTAGCCTTACCACCTTCTCTATCAGAAATGCATGATGTTTTCCACGTATCTCAACTCAGGAAGTTCATTCCAAATTCTCTTCAGCCTATTCTTCCAGATTCAGTAGAAGTAGAAGCAGATCTGACTTTCGAACCTCTACCAAGTCGCATTACAGGACGAGAAGTTAAGGTGTTAAGGAATAAGGAGATTCCTCTTGTTAAGGTTCAGTGGGATGAATCACACCCAGGCGACGCCACCTGGGAACTAGAGTCAGAAATGCGAGAAGCTTACCCTCATCTCTTCCAGGTAATATTTAAATTCGAGCACAAATTTTTATTTAAGGGGGGGAGGATGTGATACCCCGTATTTTCCTTAAATGTCTAAATTTCTATTAATTGAGATCAAATGAGTCCTATGTGCTCTAAAAGTTGTCAATTGGGATAAATAGAGCAAATAGTGAGTTCAGGTTGACTTAATTAATATTATTTGGAATTGACCTTTTATTAATTGGGATATTTTGGTAACACTAATAATGGGTCAATAGCTCTGGTAGAACAAATATTACAAGTTAGTGCCACTTGAGATATTTGTTACTACCACTTCACCACTTCCTAACCACACAAACTAAGCATGGCCACTTGTTAGTAACCTTGACCCACTCACCACCACATGTTTGTGTCTTATACTACCTACCACTTGCCATTTGCTTTTCTATGTATCAGAAAGGATAAGTAGAGAGAAAGGAAAGCATAGAAAGAAGGAGGAAGCTTAAGAGAAGAAAGAAAACAAGGCTAGTGAAGAAGAAGAAGGGAAACTTGGAATCAACACCATCATCTTCATCTCATCTTCAACAACTTCTCCTCTTCAATTTCTTGAGGTGGGTTCTAGGTAGAACTTTAGATTTTAAAAACTAGGGTTTGATAAACCATGGAATTGTTTGGAAATTTGGAATGCTGGAAATTTTTCGTGGACCAATCGATTGTTCAAACTTTCTGTTGGAATTTTTCACAGATCCGAAGATTCTCACTCAATCAATTGATTCATTTGATCAATCTATTGACATGAATTAATTAATTGATGAATTAAAACATGTCACCAATGGGGTTCGAACTCGGGATCTCCTTAAAATGGTACAAGCCTTACCATTAAGCTAAAGATGTTATTGTTGAATACTTATGCAATGAATAAATGTTAATCTAAATCTTGATTAAGATAGATTAATGAATTAATCGAGTGTTATAACTCCGTTTTGGATGCAGACGGATGCGTTAGCAAGATAACGAAAAAGGCTATTATTACGATATCATGTTATAATATATTATGTGTCTTACAAATTCTATGAATTGTATTTTGATGGATGTTAAACATGGTTGATATATTTGATTGTGAAATAACATGATTAAAAACCTTACAAAGGAGAGTGAGGAAATCTAGGAGTATAACATGATTAATAACTTAGAAGGATAATCTAAGTTATGGAACAAGTGAGATATATGTATGAGAATACGGTATTCATTCGTACGACGCTTATGTGGAGGTCGTGGACAAATTGTTGCCATGATTGAGAATGAGACGCATTGTATGGAACATGACATGTTATTATTTGTGTATTATGGTGAATGAAGTCACCTATGATTGATGAATTTGTTATGGTTCGTGGAACCGATGATTATGGAACCAATCATGTATTCAGAATGTGTTTTTTTTTGTGGTGGTACACATCTCTATTGGTATGCTTAGACGTGTAAGCATTGGAATGTGGGACCAATGATTCGAGCCTCAATTGGGTTTGAGCCCTAACCATGGTGGACATGGGGGAAAGGTGGACACCAAAGTGGGATAAGGCCCATACGGTGAAAGATACTCAAAGTGGGTAAAGTCCCATACGAGTGATGGTTCTCAATAGTGGGTTTAAGTCCCATAGGGGAACCAGATATCCACCGCGAAAGTCGAATCATACGAGCATGCATGAACCGGGCATGGCTTAGACGTAAGTCTGTTCGGGAATTGATGCGTCGTGATCTGGATAATGATCGTGGTTGAGTTATGAGAACTCAGATGAATGTTGCCATACAATTGCGAGTTAGTTCCCCATCACTCAAGTCTTCGTTCCCTTGTTGACTTAAGTTGGATATGAGCTGAACATTGATTAGAAAACCCTGTAGAGCCGAGTGGAACCATAAGATAGGGAACCCACTGAGATTATTATCTCACCCCATGTTGTTGATTATTTTTCAGGTGGTTCTGAGCAGGATAAGGGTAAGGGCAAGATAGAGTGATGTCTTGCTTACCTGAGGACTGATGGCTTTTCTTCCACTGTGTAGATATTTTTGAGATCATTGTCTAATGATCTAGATCAGTAGTTTTATTCTGGGCACTCTTATGTACATTTATGCCATATTATGTTATTTTGGGCATGTATTTGTATATGTACATTGTGCTGCTAGACACTTATGTATTTCAGTACCAGTTTTACACTATGTATAATATGTATTCTAGACATATATTATATGTGGGTGTTACAGTTGATATCCAAAATGGATCCAATCAAGTACATTTTTTAGAAGCTTGCTTTAACTGGGAGGATTGCCCGTTGGCAAATGTTGTTATCTAAGTATGATATTGAATACCAAGCTCAGAAAGTTATTAAAGGTAATGTATTGGCTGACCATTTGGCTCACCAACCTATTGAATATAATCAGTCATTGCAGTTTGATTTTCATGACAAAGAGATATTATATTTGAAGATGAAAGATTATGATGAACCATTGCTTGAAGAACGGCCAGAACCTGGTTCCCATTGGGGCATGGTATTTGATGGAGCTGTTAATTCATATGGTAATGGCATTGGGGCAGTGATTATTACTCCTCAAGGCACCCCTTTTTTCGTTTACAGCTAGGTTGACCTTCAAATGTACAAACAATATGGTTGAGTATGAAGCTTGCATTATGGGGATGGAAGAAGCCATTGATCTTAAGATCAAATATCTTGACGTCTATGGAGATTCAACTCTGGTTGTTAATCAGATCAAAGGTGAATGGGAGAAGAATCAACCTGATTTGATACCATATAGAGATTATGCAAGGAGGATATCAACTTTCTTAACAAAGGTTGAGTTTCATCATATCCCTCAAGATGAAAATCGGATGGCAGATGCTCTTGCAACATTGTCTTCCATGATTGTGGTGGAGTTTGGAATGAAATTCCCAATCTAACTGTGATGCGTCTTCATAGGCCTGCTCATGTGTTTGATGTTGAAGAAGACAAAGATGAAAATCCATGGTATTATGATATCAAATGTTTCCTCCAAAGTCAGATTTACTCGCCTGAGGCATCTTTGAAAGATAAGAAGACTTTGAGAAGATTAGCTGGCAACTTCTACCTGAATGGTGATGTGCTTTATAAGAGAAATTTTGATATGGTTTTGCTCAGATGCATGGATAGATACGAAGCAAACTTGTTAATGACTGAAGTTCATGAAGGTTCCTTTGGTACTCATTCCAATGTACATGTTATGACAAAGAATATGTTGAGAGTAGGATACTATTGGCTAATAATGGAATTTGACTGTTGCAAGTTTGTGAAGAAATGCCACAAGTGTCAAATTTATGCAGATAAGATTCATGTTCCTTCGATACTATTAAATGTCATTTCCTCTCCATGGCCCTCCTCCATGTAGGGAATTAATATGATTGGCATGATTGAGCCCAATTATCAAATGGACATTGTTTCATTTTAGTGGTTATTGACTACTTCACAAAGTGGGTTGAAGAGCATTGTATGCAAATGTTACCAAGAAAGTTGTTGTAAGGTTTATCAAAAATCATATTATATGTCGCTATGGTGTGCCAAGTAAGATCATTATTAATAATGGATCGAACTTGAATAATAATATGGTGCGGGCTCTTTGCAAAGACTTCAAGATGGTACATCATAATTCTTCTCCCTACAGACCCAAGATGAATGGGGTTGTTGAAGCTGCAAACAAGAACATTAAGAAGATTATTTAGAAGATGGTTATGACGTACAAGGATTGGCATGAGATGTTCCCATTTGCTCTGCTGGGTACCGTACGTCCGTCCTCACTTCAACAAGGGAAACCCTTTTCTCTCTTGTTTATGGCATGTAAGTTATGCTCTCCGTGGAGGTTGAGATCCCATCATTGCGTGTGTTGATGGAAGCCAAGTTGACTGAAGCTGAATGGTGTTAGACCAGGTTTGTCTAGCTCAATTTGATTGAAGAGAAGAGATTGACTGCCATGTGTCATGGTCAGTTATATCAGCAGAGAATGAAGAAAGATTTTGATAAGAAGGTCAAGCCTCGTGTGTTCCGAGAAGATGACCTTGTGCTCAAGAAGATTCTATCTTTCAAACCTGATGCTAGGGGCAAATAGGCTCATAATTATGAAGGTCCATATGTTGTTAAGAGAGCCTTTTCAGGCGGTGAATTAATTCTTACAACTATGGATGGTGAAAAGTTCACGCGTCATGTGAATGTCAATGCAGTCAAGAAATACTTCGCTTAAAAAAGAAAAGAACAACTCGCTAAGTTGAAAACATGAAAGAGCGGCTTATGCAAAAATGAGCGTCTTGGTGGAATGAAAACCCGAAAGGGCGATCCAGGCAAAAGTTAGAGACATAAAATAGAAAATTATCCTGGTAGATTGAGTACCCCACCTTGGGGAAATCTAGGCAAAAATTAGGGATTGTGGCAAGTAACTGCATCCGGTTGGTCCTGATCTTTAAGCAGTTTTGAACAATCATTTGGTTCTAATTCATCATTCTCAACCAAAGACAAAAGCATAGTGAATTTCAAAGTTGGTAGGGAGAGTAGTGGTCATTGTATCCAATGTATCTTTTTTCCACGTAAATTACCATTTTCAAACTTTGTAAAGATCCGTGAAGTCCCGCCATTTGCGGACTACCATTCTATTAAATAAAGTTGAGCTTTTATCTAAACTATTTTTTATTCTTATTTGTTTCTGTTTTAATAAAATTGAATTTTTATGATAATAATTTTGAAATAAGTAAATCAATGAACAAACATTTTTTCTAAAATATTAAGGCATTTACTTTAAGAACAATCGATTTCAAAAAGGAATGTCAACAACAATCTAAGAATGGTAAAGTCTTGATGTGTGAAGTATTGTTGTCTTCCCCCAAGCAGTTGGTTGGTGGTTTTACCTCGTCAACAGTTTGTCGTTCCTCCCCAGCATTGAGTGATGAGTTACTTCCCAAGCAATTTATCCTTCCCGGTAGAGCTGGTGTGTTGCTCTCTTTGCAGATCATCTGTCCCCAACTGAGGCTTTATGATTTTCATCCTCAGTTTGCATTTGTGTTCGTGAATGAACCCTGGATCTTTGTGAAACCTTTATTTGGTTTTCACACCCCTAACACCTTTATTTGGTTGTTGCATAATCGTGGCAGTTTCTCCCATGCGTGAGTTTGCAAATCCGGTTGATATATTTGGTACTTTGGAATTGGTTTATTTCTCAATCTCCAAGAAGTGTTTTATGACTGTCGTTTTCCTATTGAGGAATGTGTTATTGATTTTTATCCTTGTGTGGCCTTTGATTTGTCATGGCAGATTGTTGAATCCCCAATGAAGCCCCATAAAGTTGATTTGTGATGGAATCCCCAGTAGATTGCCTGGCTCCCCACTCGGAGTTTTGCCTCTTGTTGTGACTTGGGTCCCTAGTGGAGTTCCATCTTCTGATAAAAGATTTCTTCATTTAGAGAATATTTTGATTCTGAGCAGTATTGATGTTATCCTCTGCAGGTTTGTCTCCCATTTGATATGGTGTTGACCTAAAATTCTTTGCAGTGTTGACTTGTTGCTTTGAAATATATATATATATATATATATATATATATATATATATATATATATATATATATATATATATATATATATATATATATATATCCCTCAGCTTGAGATATAGATCCTCAACAGATCTCTCTTATCTTCGGCATTTTGGTTGATATTTTCAGTAGTGTTTTCGTCCCCCGTGAAGCTGCCAAGCTGTATCTTTCTCCTCTCCCCGAGAGTTTAAGTTTTAAGCGCTTTCGTCCCTCACAAAGCTGCCAAGCTGTATCTTTCTCCTCTCCCCGAGAGTTTAAGTTTTAAGCAAGATCTTTGTCAATCTTTGCTTATCCCCTAGCATTATCTCTTCCTCCTCTGAGAGTTGAGTTTGAGTTGGATTTGTTCTAATCCTTTTGATTGCTAAGAATAAATATATATATATATATATATATATATATATATATATATATATATATATGTATATATATATATGTATATATATATATATGTATATATATATATATGTATATATATATATATGTATATATATATATGTATATATATATATATATATATATATATATATATATATATATATATATATATATATATATATATATATATATATATATATATATATATATATATATATATATATATATATATATATATATATATATATATTTCATCTCCTCAGAGCGTTGAGTTTTCAATAGTGTTTGGCCGGATGCATGTTCTCCATGCCTTTCCCCCCGACCATAGTTGAGCTTTGTTTTGGATAGTTATATCCTCAGTCTTCCTTGAGCTTTTGGTTGTGCGCCATCCCAGGGAATTAAATATATTTTTACAGCTAGGATTTTTATCCTCGATGATTTGTTTTCATCCCTAGCAGGTTCTTCTGTTGGTGTTCCCATCTTGTTGAGATTAGTCGAGTATCTAGTTGTGATGATTCAGATCTTCATGTTTGTATTCTTTATGCTTGTTTGTCAGCATAATCAAATACATACTCATGCATAAACATAGCATCAGATATTTCATTATGCATTTTGTCGCATTGACTTTTCTTCTGATCCCCTGCTTTGGTGATATTATTTCCCCATGCAGATTTGATGTGTCTGTCCTCCATCAATGTAGAGTATCAGCCCCTTAAGCAGAAAAAGTTTATCCTTTCTTCTTCCCCACTGAGTTATTTCCTCGTGGATGGTTATTATTTCTGTTTCCTCCCAGTTTATTATCTGGATGGAACCACTCCCCTTGAGTTATATCCTCATTGGATTGAGTCTTGTTTGACCGTTTCTTTCTAGTTCTTACCTAGATAGATCTTTTGGTCCCCAAGAGTTTATTACCCAGTAACCGGTAAAAGGTAATTTACTTCTTTAATTTTCTCTAGTGGATTCATTTTTTCGTTTCCCCATCAAGTTTATCCTTGATATGTTCATCTTAATCGATGACGAATATTCTTCCTATTTGGTTTTCTACCTAGTAAAAAGGTAGTTATAAATCCTTCTTTCCCTAAAGAGTCTATCCTTGATATGTTCACTTTAACCGGTGATGAATTTTCTCTTTTTTTTATCTTCTACCCAATAAAAAGGTAGTTGTAAATCCTACTTGCGGTATTCTGCCCAGTAAATGGTAGATATAAATCTTATTCTCCCCTACTGAGTCTATCTTTGATATGTTCATCTTAACTAGTGATGAGTACTCTCTTTTCGATCTTCTACCCAGTGAAAAGGTAGTTGTAATTCCCTATTTCCCAGCAAGTGTATCCTTGATATGTTCATCTTAACCGATGACATATATACTTCCTTTGAGTTTATCCTTGATATGTTTACTTTAACTGGTGACAGATACTCTTTCTTTGGTCTTCTGCCTAGTAACCGATAGTTGTAAATCCTATTTTTCCCGACCAGTCTATCCTTGATATGTTCATCTTAACCGATGATGAATATTCTTCCTTTGAGTTTATCCTTGATATGTTCACTTTAACCGGTGATGAATTTTCTCTTTTTTTTGTCTTCTACCTAGTAAAAAGGTAGTTGTAAATCCTATTTGCGGTATTTTGCCCAATACATGGTAGATATAAATCATATTCTCCCCTTCTGAGTCTATCCTTGATATGTTCATCTTAACCGGTGACGAATATTCTCTTTTCGGTCTTCTACCCAATAAAAAGGTAGTTGTAATTCCCTTTTTCCCAGCAAGTCTATCCTTGATATGTTCATCTTAACCAATGACGAATATTCTTCCTTTGAGTTTATCCTTGATATGTTCACTTTAATCGGTGACAGATACTCGCTCTTTGGTCTTCTACCCAGTAACCGGTAGTTGTAAATCCTATTTTTCCCGGCAAGTCTATCCTTGATATGTTCATCTTAACCGATAACAAATATTCTTCCTTTGAGTTTATCCTTGATATGTTCACTTTAACTGGTGACAAATACTCTCTCTTTGGTCTTCTTCCCAGTAACTGGTAGTTGTAAATCCTATTGTTCCCGACAGTTTATCCTTGATATGTTAACCTTAACTGGTGACAGATATTCTTCCTCTGAGTTTATCCTTGATATGTTAACTTTAACTGGTGATTGATACTCTCTCTTTGGTCTTCTGTCCAGTAAAAAGGTAGTTGTAGATCCTATTTGGTTTCTTTTTCCCTAGTAGGTTATTCTTACCCAGTAAACGGTAATGAATATTCCTCATTTTCCTCAGCGAGTCATCCTTGATATGTTTACCCTAACCGGTAACAAATGTCCCTTTGTCCGAGTGTATTATCTTCCTACCCAGTAATCGGTGGTAGATAATATATCTCTTTTTACTCCTATGTTGAAGTTTTTCTTCCCCAATTGAGTTTGGGTTCGTACTTCTTTGTGAAATCTTATTTCCTTTTGTGTGAGTATTCCAGCTTTGTTCTGATCTACTCCCTTCCCCCGCAGATCTCTTTGTCCCCTGCAACTGAGTCTTTCCATTGGTTTATTTTCATGGAAATCCCCTTGTATCTCCAACACTTTTTAAGTCGTAGCCTGACATACGCATAACTTTTTATCCCCAGAGTCTCTGTATCCCCTGTGAGTTTTCCTTATGGAATGCATTATGCTCTTGTGGACTTTCAGTCTCTTCGGATTCTTTTCCTTTGTGGAAATATATTCCCCACAAAGATTGTTTTTGCATTCATATCATATGCATCATGAGGTCTCTTAGGGACCAAAATTTGTTTCTTGGTGTTGTTATTTAAGTCCATTCTACCGAGTTGATATGAAGATTTTAACCTTCACATCCTCTGCTAGAATGTCCTTAAATAGGGGCAGCTGTAAGACCCTAATTTTGACCCTAAGATCCCTCATGCTATCACATCATTTGCATTGGTTTTTGGATCACACCTTAGTATTCTTCTTACCCCTCATTAATTGGGTTTGAATTGGGAGAGATCATCAAGCACTTTCGATTGTATCATACTTTGTTTTTATTTGTTTACTAACTAAAA
Organism: Lathyrus oleraceus; assembly: GCF_024323335.1. Lineage (NCBI taxonomy): Eukaryota > Viridiplantae > Streptophyta > Magnoliopsida > Fabales > Fabaceae > Lathyrus > Lathyrus oleraceus. The sequence continues at coordinate 278,983,378 of NC_066585.1, read as the reverse complement.
TACCAAAAATATGTCTAGTGTAGTTTGATTTCTTTTGTAGGTAATATGTGCATCCATATGTGCCTCATCAAGCTCATATCTAGGGTTTGAGACCCTTAATGCAAGAGGTCAATCAATTAAAGGTTCACATTGGTTCTAAGCATCATATATGGATCCCCATGTTTTTTATTTGTTATTTTGATCAAGAATTCATCAAGAGTTTGAAGCTTGTTTGTTTTGGAAGCCCTAATTCATCTGGGTATCTTGTGTGTCTTCCTCAATAAGTTTATTCAACAATTGATAAAATATTTCAAGGGGTAATCCATTATACTTCCTCTTATGCATATATGATTCTCCATGAGCCCCAAAGAGCAAAAGAACTTCAAGTTTGCAAGTTTGTTCAAAGAGGTTAACCAGAGAAAGTCAACTGGTCAAATCTAGAGTTCCCTAGACCCTATTTCCTACAATTTTTGTCATATGAAAATGATTCCAAGAGCAAATTTACTCTATATGACATTCCAAACAACTTTCATGTTGGCATTAAGAGTTAATTTTTCTTGGAAAGTCTCTTTTTATGGTGAAACATTATAGGTCATTTTGTTTGTGCCCTAGATAGAAAGTCAACTTCTAAGAACCATAACTTGCTCGATTTTTTTGATATGAAGGTCATCCAGGTTTCATGATCAATTTCAATATGCCTTCTCCAACTTTTATTCTTTGATAAATGTCAAATTCTACTTGCAAGGGTATGTACCAAAAGGAAACATTATAGGTCATTTTGGACCATCATCATTGAACAGGCATTTTTCCTCAACTTCTAAAATCCATAACTCCCTCATGCAATATTCATATAGTGTCAAATTTGTAACCAAATTTAAGAGGATTTAAAGAGCTACAACTTTAAAGAAGGAACCAATTTCATTTGAAGCTCATAGCCAGAGTTATTCAAGGTGGAAAAAATGGTCATTTAACTTTTAAATTAGAAAATTTTCAACTATGTTTGATTCCTCCAACTTCCACCTCAAAATTCATCATGATCCAAGCTCCAAATAGAAAACGTTTCAACATAAAATTTGTTCCCCTTCATGCTAGCTTTCCAAAGAGTCTAAGATCTTGACATTTAGATTATTTTTAAGTGACTTGCGCATGGGTGTAATGCATGGACCTATTTGGAAACTTTCATGATCAATTTTCATTTCACATTGCATGGCTTCATGTTAAGGCTTCAACATCATTTGTATTTGATTTGGCATTGGATCACATATTTTCTTGGGCCTTGTTGCACGCCCATACAAGCATGCAACCACATTGCTATTTTTGGACAAAATTTGAAAGTGTGTGAAAATTAATTGGCAAGTCTATAAATACATCTCCTTCTGCTCACAATTGAGGACCCTTTTCCCAAGTTTTGATCTGTAACCTTCCCACACTCCATTGATAGAATAACCTTGAGGATTTCACTTGAAATTGAGCTTCGATTCCCTTTATATTTTGGGATTGAAACTCCAAGGGTTCAAGCTCTTTTGACATCCATTTCACTTCCTGCAAGTTGGTAGAAGAAAGCTCAAGCAAATTGGAAGAGAGATCGAGCTCCATTGCAGCAAACAAAAGGTGATTTTTCATAATTTTCTCTTCTTTGATTCTCCCTCAATTCTCTATCATTTGACTTGATCTTTGGTTGTCTAAAGTCCTACCAATGTAGGCAACAGGATTGAGTTGCTTTGGGGTTAAATCGGAGACACTCAGTTCATACACCTCCATTTTCAATTCCACATATCTCTCTATATATTGCGAATTGGGAAATTTATAGGTCAGATTCGTGCTCTCCATCATTTTTCCTTTAAAATAGTATATAAATCTTTTATTTTGGTGGACATTGATGGTGGACCAATCCGGTGAGGTCCACTAGAGAAGATGACCAGAGCCCTAGCTCCAATGATGTGTTGGCTTCATCCCATCCATCAGATCTTGGTCCAACGTTTTAATCATGACCATTGGTTTGTTTGACTCAGTTTGCAACGCGTTTGACTTGGTGCATGGTGGACACCATACGCGTGGCCATCAGATCTGTCACCTCAATTAATGAGGGATATTTGGTGGCCCTTGTTTTTTCCTTTTTATTTTTCATTTTCTGATTTTATTTTAAATACACTTATTTTGTTTAATTCACATAAATTTCATTTTTAATCCAAAAAATATGAGACTTTCACCAAAAATCTTTAAATATTTTCCTCTTTCATATTTTGAATTAAAATCATTTTTGGACTAATTTTGATATTTTTTTGTGAATTAAATTATTTTTGACTTGTTTTTAAATATTTTTAAATACTTCTGACTTTCAAAAATTCTCAATTTTTTTGTTTAAGGTCTTTTGACCTTATTTGACATAGGATAAATCCCTTGGCCATTTATTTGGTGATTTGAAGGGATTTGAGATTTTTACTTTTAAAAAATGCATTTGATTTCATTTTTAAATTGATTTTTAATTGTTTAAATGTTTAAAAAATATTGTTGAGCCATTTGGTTAACCTTGTGTTGTTTGATCTTTTGTTTGGCCTTGGTCATGGTTGATTTGAACTTTCATTTGATCAATGCTATTGGATTTAGGGGGTTGATGAAATGTACATTTCATCCCTTAAAATGAATGGATAGTATTGATCAGATGAAATTCTTCATATGATCAATTTGGGTTTCCCTTTCCATTTGCCTCTTCATCTTCATCATTCTTCTTCCCCAATCCATTCATTGACAAATGACTTCTCAAATGTCCAAATGCTAGTTGATTCATCAATTACCTTGTGTCAGATGAATCAACATGAGCTTGGTTGAGATAGGTCTCTCCCCTTTTATTTTTTGTGTGTGGTATGCTTTAGGAGCTTGGTTCTTTGTACCATGTCTCTAACATGCATTAATACCAATATTTTTATTGCCCGAACTCAGATAGTTGTGATTTCTACATAAGTCCAATTACGATTGCTTAACGTAAAGCTAAATTTGTCCCAAAAGGCATAATATTCTAGTAAGTGAGATTGTAAGTCTCCCATTCTTCATGGCATTGTGTGAAGATTTAACCTTTTTCCATTTGTGAGAGCTAGTGCATACTTGTTGCTTTATCTAAGTTGGAGCCATTCTCATAGATGATGTCTTGGTTCATGTATTCATACTTGTGAATGGATGGTTGAGAGTTCTCCAAAGAATGACTTAAACAATTGAATCCTCCACTAACCTTTGACTAACTTATTATTATTGCTTTACTTGTAATGCCATTTACTTAATGCAATTTAAATTTTGGTACCTATATCATTCATTGCCATTTTACATTTCATGCAAGATATTTATGTTTTTGTCATCTTCGCTTTGCTCACTTGAGCCATTTATGCTTGTATATATTGTGTGCTTGTGATTCTGTTCTGTTTGTGGCCTTAGAACCTTAAAATACTTAATAACAACAAAACCCTAAAAAATATGTTGGTGGGCTGTTGGACCTCTGCCCTTGACTTGATCTGAACTCTTGGACTTAGAAGTAGACAACAATCCTATGCTTTGAAGAACTTGGCTAATGCCATTATTTAAAATTGAGATACCCTTGACTGTGCCTTTCATCTGATGCAAGCCTTGGGATTTCTCATGGGTTTATCTGTTACTTTGTCTCCGTGCTTGAATTGTTATATTGTTATTATTGTTGATGTCTGATAATTGTTTATGTGAGTCTGCCAAGGAATATTTAATCTGATACATTTGAAGACATTGAAGACTTCTTGCTATTGGAATGCTTGCTTGGATTTTATGGCTATCTTTATTTGATGCCTTGGTCTTTATTATTAATTGCTTAGATGTTGCTTATGCTTGTTGCTTGCTCAATAGTCCAAAGGAAATGTGTTTCTATTTGACATTCTTGTCTTGTGGATTGCTTCCCATTGGTCAGATCTTTTCAACTCTTAACTTTTAATTTTGCCTAGGGTAGTCCCTTCATCTTCTCCCTTTCTTCTTTAATTTTAAAATATCTCCCTCTTTTTTAAAACCTTCTTTGTTTGCGTTTTTCAACTTTGACATGTTTTAATGAGTAGAAACTTTGGCCTTATGCCATTGATTTTCAAAACTTTTTCTTAATCAAACTTGTGAATAAACTTAATCATATTGACTTTAATTTCAAAAGACAAAAAGAAATAACAACCTCATCTAATCTTTTTGGCCATTTTGTGCCTTTTTATTTTAAATTTTTTCAAAAGAAAAAGTTTAGATTTGAGTTATCTTTGGTTGAGACATAACTCTCCCATTCCATGATATATTTGGTGGTAAGTTTTTCCATTTATTAGGGGTTGGTGGCATACTTGTTTATTGAATCCATGTTGGAGCCATCCCTCTTAAATATTGTAAAACCCTCATTATCGGTGGATGTTTGGTTGAGTATTCTCCCATTAATGACAAAAGATCTTTAAACTTTTGTTAAAATCAATCCATCGTCTCTTTGAAATTTTTACCACGAACTACGGGGTTTTGATCCCTCATTTTTATGTTGGTACATAGGCATAAGACCGAAGGTCTTGTCAAACACAAAAATATAATAAATAAATTCTTTTCTCATCCCTATATTCTATTTTTATCAAACATATTTTCAACTAAAACACCTGCACACAAAAAAGGGCTCCCTAGGAGTACCTAGGACACTCCAGGTGCTAATACATTCCCTCTGTGTAACCAACCCCCTTATGTGTAATCTCTGACATTCTATTAGTTTTGATTTGAAAACTTCTTATTTTTGGGTTTTGTTCAAACTTTTCCCATTTCCTTTGGAAACAATAAAAATGCGATGGCGACTCTAGTTTTATTGATGTTGAGTTAACCAATAGCTCAATGGTCATGAGTTTACCGCTATAATTATCTTCCTACCCAGTAACAGGTGGTAGATAATATATCTCTTTTACTCATTTGTTGAAGTTTTTCTTCCCCAGTTGAGTCTGAATTCATATTTCTTTGTGAAATCGAATTTCCCTTTGGTGTTAGGGTATTTCAACTTTGTTCTGATATACACCTTCCTCAGGTGGTTGTTTCTTGTTGTGTTAGTGTTATCCAGATACATGCAGATTTTCCCCTCTACTTCGAGTCTTTCCATTGATTTATTTTCATGGAAATCCCCCTTGTGTCTCCAGCAGTTTTTAAGTCGTAGCCTGGCATACGCGTAGCTTTTTATCCCCAAAGTCTTTGTCTCCTCAGTGAGTTTTCCTTATGGAATGCTTTATGCTCCTGTGGACTTTCAGTCTCTTTCGGATTCTTTTCCTTTGTGGCAATATATTCCCCACAAAGATTATTTTTGCATTCATATCATATGCATCATGAGGTCTCTTAGGGACCAAAATTTGTTTCTTTATGTTGTTATTTAATTCCATTCTACCACGTTGATACAAAGATTTTAACCTTCACACCCCTAGATAGAATGACCTTAAATATGGGCAGCTGTAAAACCCCAATTTTAACTCCTAAGATCCCTCATGATGTCTCATGATTTGCATTGACATTGGGATCACACCTTGGTATCCTCCTCACCTATCACTCATTGAGTTTGTATTGGGAGAGATCATCAAGCATTTGTGATTGTATCATACTTTATTTTTCTTTGTTTAACTAACCAAAATACCAAAAATATGTCTACTGTAGTTTTATTTCTTTTGTAGGTAGTGTGTGCATCCATCTGTACCTCATCAAGCTCACGTCTAGGGTTTGATACCCTCAGTGCAAGGGATCAAGTTAACAAAGGTTCACAATGGTTCAAAGCATCATATTTGGATCCCCATGTTCTTTATTTGTCACTTTGATCAATAATGTATCAAGAGTTTGAAGCTTATTTGTCATGGAAACCCTAATTTATCTGGGTATCTTGTGTGCCTTCCTCAACAGGGTTCTTCAACATTTGGTCAAATATATAAAGGTGTGCTCCATTTTACTTTATCATAATGATTCTCCATGAGCCTCAAAGAGCAAAGGAACTTCAAGTTTGCAAGTTGGTTCAAAGGGGTTGACCAGAAAAGTCAACTGGTCAAATCTAGGGTACCTTATACCCTATCTCCTACAACTTTTGTCATATGAAAGTTATTCCAAGAGAAACATTACTATTTATGACATTCCAAACAACTTCCATGCTGGCATCAAGAGCTAATTTTGCTAGGAAAGTCATTTTTTATGGTGAAAGATTATAGGTCATTTTGTATGTGCCCTAGATAGAAGGTCAACTTCTAAGAACCATAACTTGATTAATTTTTATGATATGAAGATCGTTCAAGTTTCATGATAAATTTCAAGATTTCTTCTCCAACTTTTATTATTTGAGAAAGGTCAAATTTCACTTGCAAGGGCATGTACTAAGAGGAAACATTATAGGTGGTCCATTTGGGTCCTTACCATTGAACAAGCAATTTTCCTCAACTTCTAAAATCCATAACTCCATCATGAAATCTCCAAATGTTGTCAAATTTGTGACCAAGTTTGAGGTAATTTAAATATATACAACTTTGAATAAGGAACCAAAGCCATTTGAAGCTCGTAGAAAAAGTTATTCAAAGTGAAAGAAGGGGTCATTTGACTTTTAACTTAGAAAATTTTCAAGTATGTTTGATTCCTCCAACGTCAACACCAAAATTCATCAAGTTCAAAGCTTCAAATGGAGAATGTTCCAACATCAAAGTTGTTCCCCTTGATGGTATCTTTCCAAAGAGTCCAAGATTATTGCATTTGGATCAAAATTGAGGGACTTGCGCATCGCATCTTTGCATGGTCCAATTTGGTAACTTTTCAACTCAAATGTTATTCTCTTTTGCATGCTTCCATGTTATGATCTCAACATCATTTGTGCATGAATTTGAAGTGGATTACATCATTTTTTGGGCCTAATTACATGACCATGCACTCATGTACACAACTTGCTAAATTTGGCGAAAAATTCAAATGGTGTGAAAATGAATTCAAGAGCCTATATATACATTGCCATTGCCTCAGCATTAGAGAATCCTGGCCCAAGCCCTGCCCTGCAATTCCCCTAACCTTCATTAAAAGAACAACCTTGAAGATTTCTTTGAAATCAAGTTTTAGTTCAATTTTTGTTTGTGAACTAAAACTCCAAGGGTTCACAACCTTTTTCATCTCAAACATCTCCTGCAAGCAAGAGGAAGCAAGGCCAAGTGGATTGGAATTGAGATCGAGCTTTATCACTGCAAACTGAATGTGGATTTTCTCAAACTTTAGGTCTTCGATTCTCTCTCATTTCTTCACCTCTTTTATTGATTCTTGGTTGGCTGAAACCCTACCAACTTAGGTAACAAGATTGAGTTGCTTTGAGGTTGAATCGAAGCAACTCAGTTATGGAACCTTAATTTTCAATTCCACATATCTTCCTATATAGTGAGAATTTGAAAAATTGGAGGTCAGATTCGAGATCCTGACATTTTTCTCTTCAAAATAGTGTATGGTCCTTTCATTTTTGTGAATATTTGGCCTTGATCAGTTCGGCGAAGGTGACCGGAGCTAAGGTTCTGATGGTACGCTGGTTCAATCCAGGCAATCTAATTTGGTTGCCATGTTCTAATCTCATCCATCCAATCTAATTACCATTTGTGTTACGCACTGACTTTGGAACATGGTGGACATGATGTGCATGGCCATCAAATTTGCTACCAAAATTAATGAGGAAAATCTGATAGTCCTTATTTTATTTATTTATTTGATTTTCTGATTTAATATTTTAAATACCATTTTCTTGTTAAATTCATTATAAATCCAATTTTAATCCAAAAAATATGGGACTTTCACCAAAAATTCTTGAATAGTTTCCTCTTCCCATTTCTGAATTAAAATCATTTTTTGGATTGAATTTGATATTTTTTGTGAATTTAATGATTTTTGACTTCTTTTTAATTTATTTTAAATACTTTTGACTTTCAAAAAATTCCCAAAAATTTTGTCTAAGGTCCTTTGACGTTGTTTGACCTACGATAAATCCCTTGGCCATTTATTTGGTGATTTGAAAGGATTTGAGATTTTCCCCTTTTAAAATATATTTTTATTCATTTAAAAATTGAATTTAAATTGATTAATTGTTTTAAAATTATGTTGGGCTATTTGATTGACTTGGTTTTGATTCAACTTCTGTTTGACCTTGATCTTGGTTGATTTGAACTTCAATTTGATCAATACTATTGGATTTAGGGGGTTGATGAAGTGTAGACTTCATCCCTCAAGATGAATGAATAATATTGATCAAGTGAAGCTCCTCCCTTGATCAAATTAGGATTCTACTTCACTTTATCTTCTCATCTTAATGTCTCTTATTTCCCAATCCATCCATGGCCAATGGTTTCTCAATGAATCAAATGCTAGTTGATTCATCAATGACCATGTGTTAGATGAATCAATATGAGCTTGATTGAGATATGTCCATCCCATTTTTATTTTTGTGTGTGGTATACTTTAAGAGCTTGGTTCTTTATACCTTGTCTTTAGCATGCATTAACACTAATATTATTATTGCCTGACCTCAGATAGTTGTGACTTCTACATAAGTCCAATTACGATTGCTTAACATAAAACTAAATATGTCCGAAAGCAATAGCATTTTTGTAAGTGAGATTGTAAGTCTCCAGTTCCTCATGGTATTGTGTGAAGATTTGACCTCTTTTACATTTATGAGAGCTAGTGGCATACTTGTTGATTTTATCCAAGTTTGAGCCCTTCTCATGGATGATGTCTAGGTTCAATCTTCATGCTTATGAGTGGATGGTTGAGTGTTCTCCAAAGAATGACTTAAATAATTTCTTCTTCCTCTAACATTTTAACTAACATCTCTTTTTATTGACTTTATTTTTAATTTCATTTAATTAATGCAATTTAAATTTGAGCACTTTTATCATCAATTATTATTTACATTTAAGTAACTTGTTTATGTTTCAGTCATTTTCACTTTGTTCACTTGGGCCATATGTTGTGCGTGTATTATCTTGTGTGCTTGTGATTTTTCTTTTGTTTGAGGTCTTAGGACCTTAAAACACCTAATAACAACAAAAATCCTAAAAATATGTCAGTGGACTGTTGGACCTCTGCCCTTGACTTGATTTGAATTCTTGGGCTTAGAGTAGGCAACATCCCTGAGCTGTGGAAAGGACTTGACCAATGCCATTACTTGAGACTGAGATATCTTGACTATGCCATTCATCTGATGGAAGCCTTCATAGACCCCTTTGATTTATCTGTTATATTCTCTCTTTGTCTGAATTTGGTTATTTTGATCTTATTAATATCATCTAATGTTTGTCTATGTGAGTATTGTTCCAAGGGATTTTCATTTGATACATTTAAGAGACATTGGAGACTGCTTGCTTGGATGTTTGGTTATCTTTATTTCATACCAATTGGTCTTCTCATTAATTGCTTGGATGTTTATTGACTTTGTTGCTTGTTTAATAATCTAAATGATATGGGTTTCTATCTGACATTATTGTCTTGTGGATGCTTTCCATTGGTTAGATATTTTCAACTATAAACTTTTAAATCTTGTCTAGGATAGTCCCTTCATCTCCTCTCCTTCTTAAATTTCAAAATCCCCCCCCCCTTTTAAACTTCTTTGCTTGTGTTTTCCAACTTAGGTTTGTTTTAATGAGTAGAAACCTTGGCCTTATGCCATTGATTTTCAAAACATTTCTTGATCAAATTTGTAAATGAACTTAATCATATTGACTTTAATTTCAAAAGGACAAAAAGAACTAACAACTTCATATAATTCTTTGGCCACTTTGTGCCTTTTTCTTTTTAAACTTTTGCAAAAGGAAGTATTTAGATTTGAGTTATCTTTGGTTGAGATATAATTCTCCCATTCCACAATATATTGATTATAAGTCTTTCCATTTATTAGGGGTTAATGGTATACTTGTTGATTAAGCCAAGTTGGAGCCCTCCCTCTTAAATATTATAAAGCACTCATTATTGGTGGATGTTTGGTTGAGTATTCTCCCATTGATAACAAAAGATCTTTAAGCTTTTGATAAAATTAATCCACCCATTCTTTGAAATTTTTACCACGAACTACGAGGTTTTGATCCCTCATTTTTATGTTGTTACGTAGGTATAAGACCGAAGGTGTTGTCAAACACAAAAATATAATAAATGAATTCTTTTCTCATCTCCCATTCAATTTTTTTAGCAAACATCATTTTTAACTAAAACACTTACATACAAAAAGGGCTCCCTAGGAGTACCTATGACACTTTGGGTGCTAATACTTTCCCTTTGTGTATACAACCCCCTTACCTGTAATCTTTGACATTTTATTAGTTTTGATTTGAAAACTTCTTATCTTTGGGTTTTGTTCGTACTTTTCCCTTTTCCTTTGGAAACAATAAAAGCGCGGTGGCGACTCTGATTTTATTGATGTTGAGTTAACCAATAACTCGATGGTCATGAATTTACCGCTACACCTACCATGGGAAACACAAGCAAAACGCTCAATACTATACCAATTAATATGCTCAATACAACACACAAATCAATATGCTATTATATTAAATGCTAAATACAACATTCAAACAAACTCTAAATACAACGGACAAATGTAACAACCAAAATGGTAGTTAACGACCTTCAATGCGCCAAGCTATAAATTACAAGACCATTTTTAGGAAAGTGCAAAGAACACATCAGATACTTTGATGCAATAAGGCACCTTTTTCCCTCCTAAAAGTAAGCAATCAGGGTTCCCACACCTTCAGGAGACAACCCTTTCCAAATGCTAAGATGCAGACTTGCAACTCACTGATAAGCACCAGCAAGGCCCAACGGTCAACTAACTTTTCACTATAGGGATACCAAGCAAACCCCGACGTTACAACAACTTACTAACAACCAAAAGTCACACTAGAGAAATAACAAAAAAATTGAGGAAGGTATCAAAGTCAAAGCTAAATAATGTGTAAATCATTAAGGTAAAGACATTTGTATAAATATTAATTCTTACATCCAAGGCATAATAGCCATGTTACAAGGATAAAATAAAGAACAAAGCAAAAGAAGTGTTCAAACTGAAGCATCTGGATCTGAGGTACCTGAAGTTGGATGTCCCTAATACTTGCAAGGGGAGAACCTTAATACGGTTTTGTAACTTGTCTTATCATTTTTGTTTCGTTTATTATTGTTTATTGAGTCTCCTTCATGATTGCACATGTCTGAATCAAGTTTCGAATCGATTCATTTTTTAGCATGCATAATTCAATTGTTATATTTGAGTTTTCTCATAATGCTTTTAGTTAATTGGTTGAGTTAGTGGAACAAGAATAATACATGTTATTAATTCAAGTTAGGTTGAAATAAAAATCTCAAGGTATTTTGAAAAATAAAGAAACACTGAGATTTTGTGTGCATGACTCGAATCATGTACATATCCTGACTCGAATCGAATTTAATAGATGAAAACCAAAATTTTCAACTTCTCTGACTCAAATCACTATTTTAACTTGATTCGAATCATGCAACCTTGTGACTCAAATCACAAGTTGCACTTGATTCGAATCATACAAATCTGGGTCACCACTGCTTCATTTGATTCAAATCAGACTTTACACTTGACTCAAATCAGACTGTTTTTCATATTTCTCTATTTGGCTCTATCCAAATTAACTTGAATAAGACTTTGTACTTGATTCGAATCATGATCCTATATGACTCAAATTAGAGTTATAAGGTGTTTCAAACCACATGAGAAATGGGCCAAATTAGTCATGTTCTTTTATTCCACTTCACTTGCTTATTTGACTCAAATCATGAAATGTTCTTGACTTGAATCTAACAAACTTTTCCCATCCATTTTTTTTGCTTAATCTCGAGCACATATAAATTCATCTTGTTGTATCATTTCAAACACAACTTTACAACTCAAGAAACAATTTCATAATCTACATAGTGATTTTGTGAAATCAACGCCCTCTCATTTTTGGAAACTAAAAAAAACTCTTGGAATATAAAATGTTTCATCTTCAACCTCTAGTTTTGATTTCAGATCTTGAAGGTTTGGTAAGATTTTTCAGGGATCTTATAAGATTTGGTAATGTTTTTCAAGGAGCTTGCAAGATTGAGGTTGTTGTCATTGGTTCTGACAAATTCTAGTAAAGAGAAGTCAGTTCTTCTCTTCAGGTGATCTTGGTAGTGACTATGTTGAAGGCTACAGACAAGGTGAAATTTTTCTCAAATTTTTGAATAGTTCATCGTTCAAGAAATTGGTGGGATCAAGGGTTTATTGCTACACACGAATACTGTGAGCAGATTGGTAAAGCTGGAAGATTCAAGAAGCGAGAATAGAATAAAGATTTCACATAAGAGTTTAACATTAGGTTGTATACAAGTTAAAATCTAGATATGATACTTATTTCTCAACATTGTTGTGGACTAGTGGTTGTATGTACTCTTGCAATATTTGTCAAAATAAAAACGAATAAAACATGTTCCAATTAGAAACCATTGAAGAGTGGAATAGGCGAAGCGAGGAAGAATTCTGAACCACTATACATCCCGGTGTACACACTCTCTCTCTCTCTCTCTCTCTCTCTCTCTCCCTCTCTTTCCCTCTCTCTCTCTCTCTCTCTCTCTCTCTCTCTCTCTCTCTCTCTCTCTCTCTCTCTCTCTCTCTCTCTCTCTCTCTCTTATATTTTAATTCGTAGGATAATTGCATACTTATGTTTTCAATTCTTTGTTTAGTTTATCGTTCATTCCATTTGGTAGCGATTTATTATGTAAGGTTAGGTTTTATTAGAATTGGTACCTAATTGAGCTTTAGTGCTGATTAAACTCTGAAAAACTAGTGTTGTTAGATTCTGATATTAATGGAATCAATTTATAAGATACATCTCGTGTAATCTACAATTACTCAATCAATTATTGTCTTTGAATGATCTATGAATTTTATGAATTGTGTATTTGTCAACGCGGTTGAATTCCAATACAACCATATGATCTTTATTTTCGTTTTGAGACTTTCACGTGCAATTTTGAAAAACCTCTGATATTCTATTTTTGGAAAACCGGTCAATATTTTATAAGGGTCTATTCACCCCTTCTAGACGTTTCTCTACTCCACATTCTCACCCAACAGGAAAACTGGAGTGTCACCTTTAGACCGACAACCTTGTATTCAACAGTAATCCCTGCCATAATTCTTGTTGCTTTGTATAACTCTATTAATAAGCGTTAAAGCTTTGAGCTGCAAAGCATACTTGAAAAACACTAAGGTTTCACCTTTGCATGTTTTCTTTCAAATACATGAATAGGTATTCAAAAAGGCATAAGAAGTTTCACTCTCAGAATCACTCACTAAGTTAACTTTACTATCACTCATCCTGACTAGAAAACAAGAAATGATGAAGAGAAAGCTTGAGTTAGGGTAGCACCTAGAGTGTGAAATTGAAGAAGCGGAACAAGTGAAAAAAACTGAGATTTTGATTAAAAAGTTGCAACTGTCCCGATTGATGTTCTCATGGGAGAAGAAGCAAAGATGATTACTAAGACAATAGATACAAACAAACTTGAATAACAAGGATTTCGAAAAGATTCTAAAATGCTCAACTCCTATTATTTATAGGCGAGAACGATTGGACGACTCAAATCAGCTAAAGAAAGGAGTTACAAAATCGACAAATGGATTTCTCCTCGGGGATACATGAAAACTTGAGTGCACTAGGAGCCACACCATGCCCTAACTTGTCGCATCACACACGTGTTAGAAGAAAGCAAAAAAACATTTCAATGATGAGAAAGCATTTAATGTGCATGTTCCCCACTGATTTTTCAATAGATTTTAAGTGTTTCAGTTCCAACTCATACCAGACAACATCTTGGAGGCCGACCAAACTCACTAAAAAGTATAATAAATGAATTCTTTGAGATATTACAAACACATTCACTTAACTAATGGCTAAGGATCATAAAACCTTGAGATATTCTCAAACGCACTTGCTTTGATCACTGTTGTCGATGTTCACGATCATCATATATTCTTGGATCAGAGATTTCATAAATACCGTATACTTGGAAGTATACTGTTTGCTTTGTATAACTCTATTAATAAGCGTTAAAGCTTTGAGCTGCAAAGCATACCTGAAAAACACTAAGGTTTCACCTTTGCATGTTTTCTTTCAAATACATGAATAGGTATTCATCGAGGCATAGGAAGTTTCACTCTCAGAATCGCTCACTAAGTTAACTTTACTATCAGTCATCCTGACTAGAAAACAAGAAATGCTGAAGAGAAAGCTTGGGTTAGGGTGGCACCTAGAATGTGAAATTGAAGAAGCGGAACAAGTGAAAAAAACGGAGATTTTGATTAAAAAGTTGCAACCGTCCTGATTGATGTTCTCATGGGAAAAGAAGCAAAGACGATTACTAAGACAATGGATACAAACAAACTTGAATAACAAGGATTGCGAAAAGATTCTAAAATGCCCAACTCCTATTATTTATACGCGAGAACGATTGGACGACTCAAATCAGCTAAAGAAAGGAGTTACAAAATCGACAAATGGATTTCTCCTCGGGGATACATGAAAACTCGAGTGCACTAGGAGCCACACCATGCCCTAACTTGTCGCATCACACACGTGTTAGAAGAAAGCAACAAAACATTTCAATGATGAGAAAGCATTTAATGTGCATGTTCCCCACTGATTTTTCAATAGATTTTAAGTGTTTCAGTTCCAACTCATACCAGACAACATCTTGGAGGCCGACCAAACTCACTAAAAAGTATAATAAATGAATTCTTTGAGATATTACAAACACATTCACTTAACTAATGGCTAAGGATCATAAAACCTTGAGATATTCTCAAACGCACTTGCTTTGATCACTGTTGTCGATGTTCACGATCATCATATATTCTTGGATCAGAGATTTCATAAATACCGTATACTTGGAAGTATACTATTTGCTTTGTATAACTCTATTAATAAGCGTTAAAGCTTTGAGCTGCAAAGCATACCTGAAAAACACTAAGGTTTCACCTTTGCATGTTTTCTTTCAAATACATGAATAGGTATTCATCGAGGCATAAGAAGTTTCACTCTCAGAATCGCTCACTAAGTTAACTTTACTATCAGTCATCCTGACTAGAAAACAAGAAATGCTGAAGAGAAAGCTTGGGTTAGGGTGGCACCTAGAATGTGAAATTGAAGAAGCGGAACAAGTGAAAAAAACTGAGATTTTGATTAAAAAGTTGCAACCGTCCTGATTGATGTTCTCATGGGAAAAGAAGCAAAGACGATTACTAAGACAATGGATACAAACAAACTTGAATAACAAGGATTGCGAAAAGATTCTAAAATGCCCAACTCCTATTATTTATACGCGAGAACGATTGGACGACTCAAATCAGCTAAAGAAAGGAGTTACAAAATCGACAAATGGATTTCTCCTCGGGGATACATGAAAACTCGAGTGCACTAGGAGCCACACCATGCCCTAACTTGTCGCATCACACACGTGTTAGAAGAAAGCAACAAAACATTTCAATGATGAGAAAGCATTTAATGTGCATGTTCCCCACTGATTTTTCAATAGATTTTAAGTGTTTCAGTTCCAACTCATACCAGACAACATCTTGGAGGCCGACCAAACTCACTAAAAAGTATAATAAATGAATTCTTTGAGATATTACAAACACATTCACTTAACTAATGGCTAAGGATCATAAAACCTTGAGATATTCTCAAACGCACTTGCTTTGATCACTGTTGTCGATGTTCACGATCATCATATATTCTTGGATCAGAGATTTCATAAATACCGTATACTTGGAAGTATACTATTTGCTTTGTATAACTCTATTAATAAGCGTTAAAGCTTTGAGCTGCAAAGCATACCTGAAAAACACTAAGGTTTCACCTTTGCATGTTTTCTTTCAAATACATGAATAGGTATTCATCGAGGCATAAGAAGTTTCACTCTCAGAATCGCTCACTAAGTTAACTTTACTATCACTCATCCTGACTAGAAAACAAGAAATGCTGAAGAGAAAGCTTGGGTTAGGGTGGCACCTAGAGTGTGAAATTGAAGAAGCGGAACAAGTGAAAAAAACTGAGATTTTGATTAAAAAGTTGCAACCGTCCTGATTGATGTTCTTATGGGAGAAGAAGCAAAGACGATTACTAAGACAATGGATACAAACAAACTTGAATAACAAGGATTGCGAAAAGATTCTAAAATGCTCAACTCCTATTATTTATAGGCGAGAACGATTGGACGACTCAAATCAGCTAAAGAAAGGAGTTACAAAATCGACAAATGGATTTCTCCTCGGGGATACATGAAAACTCGAGTGCACTAGGAGCCACACCATGCCCTAACTTGTCGCATCACACACGTGTTAGAAGAAAGCAACAAAACATTTCAATGATGAGAAAACATTTAATGTGCATGTTCCCCACTGATTTTTCAATAGATTTTAAGTGTTTCAGTTCCAACTCATACCGGACAACATCTTGGAGGCCGACCAAACTCACTAAAAAGTATAATAAATGAATTCTTTGAGATATTACAAACACATTCACTTAACTAATGGCTAAGGATCATAAAACCTTGAGATATTCTCAAACGCACTTGCTTTGATCACTGTTGTCGATGTTCACGATCATCATATATTCTTGGATCAGAGATTTCATAAATACCGTATACTTGGAAGTATACTATTTGCTTTGTATAACTCTATTAATAAGCGTTAAAGCTTTGAGCTGCAAAGCATACCTGAAAAACACTAAGGTTTCACCTTTGCATGTTTTCTTTCAAATACATGAATAGGTATTCATCGAGGCATAAGAAGTTTCACTCTCAGAATCGCTCACTAAGTTAACTTTACTATCACTCATCCTGACTAGAAAACAAGAAATGCTGAAGAGAAAGCTTGGGTTAGGGTGGCACCTAGAGTGTGAAATTGAAGAAGCGGAACAAGTGAAAAAAACTGAGATTTTGATTAAAAAGTTGCAACCGTCCTGATTGATGTTCTCATGGGAAAAGAAGCAAAGACGATTACTAAGACAATGGATACAAACAAACTTGAATAACAAGGATTGCGAAAAGATTCTAAAATGCTCAACTCCTATTATTTATAGGCGAGAACGATTGGACGACTCAAATCAGCTAAAGAAAGGAGTTACAAAATCGACAAATGGATTTCTCCTCGGGGATACATGAAAACTCGAGTGCACTAGGAGCCACACCGTGCCCTAACTTGTCGCATCACACACGTGTTAGAAGAAAGCAACAAAACATTTCAATGATGAGAAAACATTTAATGTGCATGTTCCCCACTGATTTTTCAATAGATTTTAAGTGTTTCAGTTCCAACTCATACCGGACAACATCTTGGAGGCCGACCAAACTCACTAAAAAGTATAATAAATGAATTCTTTGAGATATTACAAACACATTCACTTAACTAATGGCTAAGGATCATAAAACCTTGAGATATTCTCAAACGCACTTGCTTTGATCACTGTTGTCGATGTTCACGATCATCCTATATTCTTGGATCAGAGATTTCATAAATACCGTATACTTGGAAGTATACTATTTGCTTTGTATAACTCTATTAATAAGCGTTAAAGCTTTGAGCTGCAAAGCATACCTGAAAAACACTAAGGTTTCACCTTTGCATGTTTTCTTTCAAATACATGAATAGGTATTCATCGAGGCATAGGAAGTTTCACTCTCAGAATCGCTCACTAAGTTAACTTTACTATCAGTCATCCTGACTAGAAAACAAGAAATGCTGAAGAGAAAGCTTGGGTTAGGGTGGCACCTAGAGTGTGAAATTGAAGAAGCGGAACAAGTGAAAAAAACTGAGATTTTGATTAAAAAGTTGCAACCGTCCTGATTGATGTTCTTATGGGAAAAGAAGCAAAGACGATTACTAAGACAATGGATACAAACAAACTTGAATAACAAGGATTGCGAAAAGATTCTAAAATGCCAAACTCCTATTATTTATAGGCGAGAACGATTGGACGACTCAAATCAGCTAAAGAAAGGAGTTACAAAATCGACAAATGGATTTCTCCTCGGGGATACATGAAAACTCGAGTGCACTAGGAGCCACACCATGCCCTAACTTGTCGCATCACACACGTGTTAGAAGAAAGCAACAAAACATTTCAATGATGAGAAAGCATTTAATGTGCATGTTCCCCACTGATTTTTCAATAGATTTTAAGTGTTTCAGTTCCAACTCATACCAGACAACATCTTGGAGGCCGACCAAACTCACTAAAAAGTATAATAAATGAATTCTTTGAGATATTACAAACACATTCACTTAACTAATGGCTAAGGATCATAAAACCTTGAGATATTCTCAAACGCACTTGCTTTGATCACTGTTGTCGATGTTCACGATCATCATATATTCTTGGATCAGAGATTTCATAAATACCGTATACTTGGAAGTATACTATTTGCTTTGTATAACTCTATTAATAAGCGTTAAAGCTTTGAGCTGCAAAGCATACCTGAAAAACACTAAGGTTTCACCTTTGCATGTTTTCTTTCAAATACATGAATAGGTATTCATCGAGGCATAGGAAGTTTCACTCTCAGAATCGCTCACTAAGTTAACTTTACTATCAGTCATCCTGACTAGAAAACAAGAAATGCTGAAGAGAAAGCTTGGGTTAGGGTGGCACCTAGAGTGTGAAATTGAAGAAGCGGAACAAGTGAAAAAAACTGAGATTTTGATTAAAAAGTTGCAACCGTCCTGATTGATGTTCTTATGGGAAAAGAAGCAAAGACGATTACTAAGACAATGGATACAAACAAACTTGAATAACAAGGATTGCGAAAAGATTCTAAAATGCCCAACTCCTATTATTTATACGCGAGAACGATTGGACGACTCAAATCAGCTAAAGAAAGGAGTTACAAAATCGACAAATGGATTTCTCCTCGGGGATACATGAAAACTCGAGTGCACTAGGAGCCACACCATGCCCTAACTTGTCGCATCACACACGTGTTAGAAGAAAGCAACAAAACATTTCAATGATGAGAAAGCATTTAATGTGCATGTTCCCCACTGATTTTTCAATAGATTTTAAGTGTTTCAGTTCCAACTCATACCAGACAACATCTTGGAGGCCGACCAAACTCACTAAAAAGTATAATAAATGAATTCTTTGAGATATTACAAACACATTCACTTAACTAATGGCTAAGGATCATAAAACCTTGAGATATTCTCAAACGCACTTGCTTTGATCACTGTTGTCGACGTTCACGATCATCATATATTCTTGGATCAGAGATTTCATAAATACCGTATACTTGGAAGTATACTATTTGCTTTGTATAACTCTATTAATAAGCGTTAAAGCTTTGAGCTGCAAAGCATACCTGAAAAACACTAAGGTTTCACCTTTGCATGTTTTCTTTCAAATACATGAATAGGTATTCATCGAGGCATAAGAAGTTTCACTCTCAGAATCGCTCACTAAGTTAACTTTACTATCACTCATCCTGACTAGAAAACAAGAAATGCTGAAGAGAAAGCTTGGGTTAGGGTGGCACCTAGAGTGTGAAATTGAAGAAGCGGAACAAGTGACAAAACTGAGATTTTGATTAAAAAGTTGCAACCGTCCTGATTGATGTTCTTATGGGAGAAGAAGCAAAGACGATTACTAAGACAATGGATACAAACAAACTTGAATAACAAGGATTGCGAAAAGATTCTAAAATGCTCAACTCCTATTATTTATTGGCGAGAATGATTGTACGACTCAAATCAGTTAAAGAAAGGAGTTACAAAATCGACAAATGGATTTCTCCTCGGGGATACATGAAAACTCGAGTGCACTAGGAGCCACACCATGCCCTAACTTGTCGCATCACACACGTGTTAGAAGAAAGCAACAAAACATTTCAATGATGAGAAAGCATTTAATGTGCATGTTCCCCACTGATTTTTCAATAGATTTTAAGTGTTTCAGTTCCAACTCATACCAGACAACATCTTGGAGGCCGACCAAACTCACTAAAAAGTATAATAAATGAATTCTTTGAGATATTACAAACACATTCACTTAACTAATGGCTAAGGATCATAAAACCTTGAGATATTCTCAAACGCACTTGCTTTGATCACTGTTGTCGACGTTCACGATCATCATATATTCTTGGATCAGAGATTTCATAAATACCGTATACTTGGAAGTATACTATTTGCTTTGTATAACTCTATTAATAAGCGTTAAAGCTTTGAGCTGCAAAGCATACCTGAAAAACACTAAGGTTTCACCTTTGCATGTTTTCTTTCAAATACATGAATAGGTATTCATCGAGGCATAAGAAGTTTCACTCTCAGAATCGCTCACTAAGTTAACTTTACTATCACTCATCCTGACTAGAAAACAAGAAATGCTGAAGAGAAAGCTTGGGTTAGGGTGGCACCTAGAGTGTGAAATTGAAGAAGCGGAACAAGTGACAAAACTGAGATTTTGATTAAAAAGTTGCAACCGTCCTGATTGATGTTCTTATGGGAGAAGAAGCAAAGACGATTACTAAGACAATGGATACAAACAAACTTGAATAACAAGGATTGCGAAAAGATTCTAAAATGCTCAACTCCTATTATTTATTGGCGAGAATGATTGTACGACTCAAATCAGTTAAAGAAAGGAGTTACAAAATCGACAAATGGATTTCTCCTCGGGGATACATGAAAACTCGAGTGCACTAGGAGCCACACCATGCCCTAACTTGTCGCATCACAAACGTGTTAGAAGAAAGCAACAAAACATTTCAATGATGAGAAAGCATTTAATGTGCATGTTCCCCACTGATTTTTCAATAGATTTTAAGTGTTTCAGTTCCAACTCATACCGGACAACATCTTGGAGGCCGACCAAACTCACTAAAAAGTATAATAAATGAATTCTTTGAGATATTACAAACACATTCACTTAACTAATGGCTAAGGATCATAAAACCTTGAGATATTCTCAAACGCACTTGCTTTGATCACTGTTGTCGATGTTCACGATCATCATATATTCTTGGATCAGAGATTTCATAAATACCGTATACTTGGAAGTATACTATTTGCTTTGTATAACTTTATTAATAAGCGTTAAAGCTTTGAGCTGCAAAGCATACCTGAAAAACACTAAGGTTTCACCTTTGCATGTTTTCTTTCAAATATATGAATAGGTATTCATCGAGGCATAAGAAGTTTCACTCTCAGAATGGCTCACTAAGTTAACTTTACTATCACTCATCCTGACTAGAAAACAAGAAATGCTGAAGAGAAAGCTTGGGTTAGGGTGGCACCTAGAGTGTGAAATTGAAGAAGCGGAACAAGTGAAAAAAACTGAGATTTTGATTAAAAAGTTGCAACCGTCCTGATTGATGTTCTTATGGGAGAAGAAGCAAAGACGATTACTAAGACAATGGATACAAACAAACTTGAATAACAAGGATTGCGAAAAGATTCTAAAATGCTCAACTCCTATTATTTATAGGCGAGAACGATTGGACGACTCAAATCAGCTAAAGAAAGGAGTTACAAAATCGACAAATGGATTTCTCCTCGGGGATACATGAAAACTCGAGTGCACTAGGAGCCACACCATGCCCTAACTTGTCGCATCACACACGTGTTAGAAGAAAGCAACAAAACATTTCAATGATGAGAAAACATTTAATGTGCATGTTCCCCACTGATTTTTCAATAGATTTTAAGTGTTTCAGTTCCAACTCATACCAGACAACATCTTGGAGGCCGACCAAACTCACTAAAAAGTATAATAAATGAATTCTTTGAGATATTACAAACACATTTACTTAACTAATGGCTAAGGATCATAAAACCTTGAGATATTCTCAAACGCACTTGCTTTGATCACTGTTGTCGATGTTCACGATCATCATATATTCTTGGATCAGAGATTTCATAAATACCGTATACTTGGAAGTATACTATTTGCTTTGTATAACTCTATTAATAAGCGTTAAAGCTTTGAGCTGCAAAGCATACCTGAAAAACACTAAGGTTTCACCTTTGCATGTTTTCTTTCAAATACATGAATAGGTATTCATCGAGGCATAGGAAGTTTCACTCTCAGAATCGCTCACTAAGTTAACTTTACTATCACTCATCCTGACTAGAAAACAAGAAATGCTGAAGAGAAAGCTTGGGTTAGGGTGGCACCTAGAGTGTGAAATTGAAGAAGCGGAACAAGTGAAAAAAACTGAGATTTTGATTAAAAAGTTGCAACCGTCCTGATTGATGTTCTTATGGGAAAAGAAGCAAAGACGATTACTAAGACAATGGATACAAACAAACTTGAATAACAAGGATTGCGAAAAGATTCTAAAATGCCCAACTCCTATTATTTATACGCGAGAACGATTGGACGACTCAAATCAGCTAAAGAAAGGAGTTACAAAATCGACAAATGGATTTCTCCTCGGGGATACATGAAAACTCGAGTGCACTAGGAGCCACACCATGCCCTAACTTGTCGCATCACACACGTGTTAGAAGAAAGCAACAAAACATTTCAATGATGAGAAAGCATTTAATGTGCATGTTCCCCACTGATTTTTCAATAGATTTTAAGTGTTTCAGTTCCAACTCATACCAGACAACATCTTGGAGGCCGACCAAACTCACTAAAAAGTATAATAAATGAATTCTTTGAGATATTACAAACACATTCACTTAACTAATGGCTAAGGATCATAAAACCTTGAGATATTCTCAAACGCACTTGCTTTGATCACTGTTGTCGATGTTCACGATCATCATATATTCTTGGATCAGAGATTTCATAAATACCGTATACTTGGAAGTATACTATTTGCTTTGTATAACTCTATTAATAAGCGTTAAAGCTTTGAGCTGCAAAGCATACCTGAAAAACACTAAGGTTTCACCTTTGCATGTTTTCTTTCAAATACATGAATAGGTATTCATCGAGGCATAGGAAGTTTCACTCTCAGAATCGCTCACTAAGTTAACTTTACTATCACTCATCCTGACTAGAAAACAAGAAATGCTGAAGAGAAAGCTTGGGTTAGGGTGGCACCTAGAGTGTGAAATTGAAGAAGCGGAACAAGTGAAAAAAACTGAGATTTTGATTAAAAAGTTGCAACCGTCCTGATTGATGTTCTTATGGGAAAAGAAGCAAAGACGATTACTAAGACAATGGATACAAACAAACTTGAATAACAAGGATTGCGAAAAGATTCTAAAATGCCCAACTCCTATTATTTATACGCGAGAACGATTGGACGACTCAAATCAGCTAAAGAAAGGAGTTACAAAATCGACAAATGGATTTCTCCTCGGGGATACATGAAAACTCGAGTGCACTAGGAGCCACACCATGCCCTAACTTGTCGCATCACACACGTGTTAGAAGAAAGCAACAAAACATTTCAATGATGAGAAAGCATTTAATGTGCATGTTCCCCACTGATTTTTCAATAGATTTTAAGTGTTTCAGTTCCAACTCATACCAGACAACATCTTGGAGGCCGACCAAACTCACTAAAAAGTATAATAAATGAATTCTTTGAGATATTACAAACACATTCACTTAACTAATGGCTAAGGATCATAAAACCTTGAGATATTCTCAAACGCACTTGCTTTGATCACTGTTGTCGATGTTCACGATCATCATATATTCTTGGATCAGAGATTTCATAAATACCGTATACTTGGAAGTATACTATTTGCTTTGTATAACTCTATTAATAAGCGTTAAAGCTTTGAGCTGCAAAGCATACCTGAAAAACACTAAGGTTTCACCTTTGCATGTTTTCTTTCAAATACATGAATAGGTATTCATCGAGGCATAGGAAGTTTCACTCTCAGAATCGCTCACTAAGTTAACTTTACTATCAGTCATCCTGACTAGAAAACAAGAAATGCTGAAGAGAAAGCTTGGGTTAGGGTGGCACCTAGAGTGTGAAATTGAAGAAGCGGAACAAGTGAAAAAAACTGAGATTTTGATTAAAAAGTTGCAACCGTCCTGATTGATGTTCTTATGGGAAAAGAAGCAAAGACGATTACTAAGACAATGGATACAAACAAACTTGAATAACAAGGATTGCGAAAAGATTCTAAAATGCCCAACTCCTATTATTTATACGCGAGAACGATTGGACGACTCAAATCAGCTAAAGAAAGGAGTTACAAAATCGACAAATGGATTTCTCCTCGGGGATACATGAAAACTCGAGTGCACTAGGAGCCACACCATGCCCTAACTTGTCGCATCACACACGTGTTAGAAGAAAGCAACAAAACATTTCAATGATGAGAAAGCATTTAATGTGCATGTTCCCCACTGATTTTTCAATAGATTTTAAGTGTTTCAGTTCCAACTCATACCAGACAACATCTTGGAGGCCGACCAAACTCACTAAAAAGTATAATAAATGAATTCTTTGAGATATTACAAACACATTCACTTAACTAATGGCTAAGGATCATAAAACCTTGAGATATTCTCAAACGCACTTGCTTTGATCACTGTTGTCGATGTTCACGATCATCATATATTCTTGGATCAGAGATTTCATAAATACCGTATACTTGGAAGTATACTATTTGCTTTGTATAACTTTATTAATAAGCGTTAAAGCTTTGAGCTGCAAAGCATAACTAAAAAACACTAAGGTTTCACCTTTGCATGTTTTCTTTCAAATACATGAATAGGTATTCATCGAGGCATAAGAAGTTTCACTCTCAGAATCGCTCACTAAGTTAACTTTACTATCACTCATCCTGACTAGAAAACAAGAAATGCTGAAGAGAAAGCTTGGGTTAGGGTGGCACCTAGAGTGTGAAATTGAAGAAGCGGAACAAGTGAAAAAAACTGAGATTTTGATTAAAAAGTTGCAACCGTCCTGATTGATGTTCTTATGGGAGAAGAAGCAAAGACGATCACTAAGACAATGGATACAAACAAACTTGAATAACAAGGATTGCGAAAAGATTCTAAAATGCTCAACTCCTATTATTTATAGGCGAGAACGATTGGACGACTCAAATCAGCTAAAGAAAGGAGTTACAAAATTGACAAATGGATTTCTCCTCGGGGATACATGAAAACTCGAGTGCAGTAGGAGCCACACCATGCCCTAACTTGTCGCATCACACACGTGTTAGAAGAAAGCAACAAAACATTTCAA
Organism: Lathyrus oleraceus; assembly: GCF_024323335.1. Taxonomy (NCBI): domain Eukaryota; kingdom Viridiplantae; phylum Streptophyta; class Magnoliopsida; order Fabales; family Fabaceae; genus Lathyrus; species Lathyrus oleraceus. The sequence goes on along the minus strand of NC_066585.1, from coordinate 278,958,190 downwards.
TGATGAGAAAACATTTAATGTGCATGTTCCCCACTGATTTTTCAATAGATTTTAAGTGTTTCAGTTCCAACTCATACCAGACAACATCTTGGAGGCCGACCAAACTCACTAAAAAGTATAATAAATGAATTCTTTGAGATATTACAAACACATTTACTTAACTAATGGCTAAGGATCATAAAACCTTGAGATATTCTCAAACGCACTTGCTTTGATCACTGTTGTCGATGTTCACGATCATCATATATTCTTGGATCAGAGATTTCATAAATACCGTATACTTGGAAGTATACTATTTGCTTTGTATAACTCTATTAATAAGCGTTAAAGCTTTGAGCTGCAAAGCATACCTGAAAAACACTAAGGTTTCACCTTTGCATGTTTTCTTTCAAATACACGAATAGGTATTCATCGAGGCATAGGAAGTTTCACTCTCAGAATCGCTCACTAAGTTAACTTTACTATCACTCATCCTGACTAGAAAACAAGAAATGCTGAAGAGAAAGCTTGGGTTAGGGTGGCACCTAGAGTGTGAAATTGAAGAAGCGGAACAAGTGAAAAAAACTGAGATTTTGATTAAAAAGTTGCAACCGTCCTGATTGATGTTCTTATGGGAAAAGAAGCAAAGACGATTACTAAGACAATGGATACAAACAAACTTGAATAACAAGGATTGCGAAAAGATTCTAAAATGCCCAACTCCTATTATTTATACGCGAGAACGATTGGACGACTCAAATCAGCTAAAGAAAGGAGTTACAAAATCGACAAATGGATTTCTCCTCGGGGATACATGAAAACTCGAGTGCACTAGGAGCCACACCATGCCCTAACTTGTCGCATCACACACGTGTTAGAAGAAAGCAACAAAACATTTCAATGATGAGAAAGCATTTAATGTGCATGTTCCCCACTGATTTTTCAATAGATTTTAAGTGTTTCAGTTCCAACTCATACCAGACAACATCTTGGAGGCCGACCAAACTCACTAAAAAGTATAATAAATGAATTCTTTGAGATATTACAAACACATTCACTTAACTAATGGCTAAGGATCATAAAACCTTGAGATATTCTCAAACGCACTTGCTTTGATCACTGTTGTCGACGTTCACGATCATCATATATTCTTGGATCAGAGATTTCATAAATACCGTATACTTGGAAGTATACTATTTGCTTTGTATAACTCTATTAATAAGCGTTAAAGCTTTGAGCTGCAAAGCATACCTGAAAAACACTAAGGTTTCACCTTTGCATGTTTTCTTTCAAATACACGAATAGGTATTCATCGAGGCATAGGAAGTTTCACTCTCAGAATCGCTCACTAAGTTAACTTTACTATCACTCATCCTGACTAGAAAACAAGAAATGCTGAAGAGAAAGCTTGGGTTAGGGTGGCACCTAGAGTGTGAAATTGAAGAAGCGGAACAAGTGAAAAAAACTGAGATTTTGATTAAAAAGTTGCAACCGTCCTGATTGATGTTCTTATGGGAAAAGAAGCAAAGACGATTACTAAGACAATGGATACAAACAAACTTGAATAACAAGGATTGCGAAAAGATTCTAAAATGCCCAACTCCTATTATTTATACGCGAGAACGATTGGACGACTCAAATCAGCTAAAGAAAGGAGTTACAAAATCGACAAATGGATTTCTCCTCGGGGATACATGAAAACTCGAGTGCACTAGGAGCCACACCATGCCCTAACTTGTCGCATCACACACGTGTTAGAAGAAAGCAACAAAACATTTCAATGATGAGAAAGCATTTAATGTGCATGTTCCCCACTGATTTTTCAATAGATTTTAAGTGTTTCAGTTCCAACTCATACCAGACAACATCTTGGAGGCCGACCAAACTCACTAAAAAGTATAATAAATGAATTCTTTGAGATATTACAAACACATTCACTTAACTAATGGCTAAGGATCATAAAACCTTGAGATATTCTCAAACGCACTTGCTTTGATCACTGTTGTCGACGTTCACGATCATCATATATTCTTGGATCAGAGATTTCATAAATACCGTATACTTGGAAGTATACTATTTGCTTTGTATAACTCTATTAATAAGCGTTAAAGCTTTGAGCTGCAAAGCATACCTGAAAAACACTAAGGTTTCACCTTTGCATGTTTTCTTTCAAATACATGAATAGGTATTCATCGAGGCATAAGAAGTTTCACTCTCAGAATCGCTCACTAAGTTAACTTTACTATCACTCATCCTGACTAGAAAACAAGAAATGCTGAAGAGAAAGCTTGGGTTAGGGTGGCACCTAGAGTGTGAAATTGAAGAAGCGGAACAAGTGACAAAACTGAGATTTTGATTAAAAAGTTGCAACCGTCCTGATTGATGTTCTTATGGGAGAAGAAGCAAAGACGATTACTAAGACAATGGATACAAACAAACTTGAATAACAAGGATTGCGAAAAGATTCTAAAATGCTCAACTCCTATTATTTATTGGCGAGAATGATTGTACGACTCAAATCAGTTAAAGAAAGGAGTTACAAAATCGACAAATGGATTTCTCCTCGGGGATACATGAAAACTCGAGTGCACTAGGAGCCACACCATGCCCTAACTTGTCGCATCACACACGTGTTAGAAGAAAGCAACAAAACATTTCAATGATGAGAAAGCATTTAATGTGCATGTTCCCCACTGATTTTTCAATAGATTTTAAGTGTTTCAGTTCCAACTCATACCGGACAACATCTTGGAGGCCGACCAAACTCACTAAAAAGTATAATAAATGAATTCTTTGAGATATTACAAACACATTCACTTAACTAATGGCTAAGGATCATAAAACCTTGAGATATTCTCAAACGCACTTGCTTTGATCACTGTTGTCGACGTTCACGATCATCATATATTCTTGGATCAGAGATTTCATAAATACCGTATACTTGGAAGTATACTATTTGCTTTGTATAACTCTATTAATAAGCGTTAAAGCTTTGAGCTGCAAAGCATACCTGAAAAACACTAAGGTTTCACCTTTGCATGTTTTCTTTCAAATACATGAATAGGTATTCATCGAGGCATAAGAAGTTTCACTCTCAGAATCGCTCACTAAGTTAACTTTACTATCACTCATCCTGACTAGAAAACAAGAAATGCTGAAGAGAAAGCTTGGGTTAGGGTGGCACCTAGAGTGTGAAATTGAAGAAGCGGAACAAGTGACAAAACTGAGATTTTGATTAAAAAGTTGCAACCGTCCTGATTGATGTTCTTATGGGAGAAGAAGCAAAGACGATTACTAAGACAATGGATACAAACAAACTTGAATAACAAGGATTGCGAAAAGATTCTAAAATGCTCAACTCCTATTATTTATTGGCGAGAATGATTGTACGACTCAAATCAGTTAAAGAAAGGAGTTACAAAATCGACAAATGGATTTCTCCTCGGGGATACATGAAAACTCGAGTGCACTAGGAGCCACACCATGCCCTAACTTGTCGCATCACACACGTGTTAGAAGAAAGCAACAAAACATTTCAATGATGAGAAAGCATTTAATGTGCATGTTCCCCACTGATTTTTCAATAGATTTTAAGTGTTTCAGTTCCAACTCATACCGGACAACATCTTGGAGGCCGACCAAACTCACTAAAAAGTATAATAAATGAATTCTTTGAGATATTACAAACACATTCACTTAACTAATGGCTAAGGATCATAAAACCTTGAGATATTCTCAAACGCACTTGCTTTGATCACTGTTGTCGATGTTCACGATCATCATATATTCTTGGATCAGAGATTTCATAAATACCGTATACTTGGAAGTATACTATTTGCTTTGTATAACTCTATTAATAAGCGTTAAAGCTTTGAGCTGCAAAGCATACCTGAAAAACACTAAGGTTTCACCTTTGCATGTTTTCTTTCAAATACATGAATAGGTATTCATCGAGGCATAAGAAGTTTCACTCTCAGAATCGCTCACTAAGTTAACTTTACTATCACTCATCCTGACTAGAAAACAAGAAATGCTGAAGAGAAAGCTTGGGTTAGGGTGGCACCTAGAGTGTGAAATTGAAGAAGCGGAACAAGTGACAAAACTGAGATTTTGATTAAAAAGTTGCAACCGTCCTGATTGATGTTCTTATGGGAGAAGAAGCAAAGACGATTACTAAGACAATGGATACAAACAAACTTGAATAACAAGGATTGCGAAAAGATTCTAAAATGCTCAACTCCTATTATTTATTGGCGAGAATGATTGTACGACTCAAATCAGTTAAAGAAAGGAGTTACAAAATCGACAAATGGATTTCTCCTCGGGGATACATGAAAACTCGAGTGCACTAGGAGCCACACCATGCCCTAACTTGTCGCATCACAAACGTGTTAGAAGAAAGCAACAAAACATTTCAATGATGAGAAAGCATTTAATGTGCATGTTCCCCACTGATTTTTCAATAGATTTTAAGTGTTTCAGTTCCAACTCATACCGGACAACATCTTGGAGGCCGACCAAACTCACTAAAAAGTATAATAAATGAATTCTTTGAGATATTACAAACACATTCACTTAACTAATGGCTAAGGATCATTAAACCTTGAGATATTCTCAAACGCACTTGCTTTGATCACTGTTGTCGATGTTCACGATCATCATATATTCTTGGATCAGAGATTTCATAAATACCGTATACTTGGAAGTATACTATTTGCTTTGTATAACTCTATTAATAAGCGTTAAAGCTTTGAGCTGCAAAGCATACCTGAAAAACACTAAGGTTTCACCTTTGCATGTTTTCTTTCAAATACATGAATAAGTATTCATCGAGGCATAAGAAGTTTCACTCTCAGAATCGCTCACTAAGTTAACTTTACTATCACTCATCCTGACTAGAAAACAAGAAATGCTGAAGAGAAAGCTTGGGTTATGGTGGCACCTAGAGTGTGAAATTGAAGAAGCGGAACAAGTGAAAAATACTGAGATTTTGATTAAAAAGTTGCAACCGTCCTGATTGATGTTCTTATGGGAGAAGAAGCAAAGACGATCACTAAGACAATGGATACAAACAAACTTGAATACCAAGGATTGCGAAAAGATTCTAAAATGCTCAACTCCTATTATTTATAGGCGAGAACGATTGGACGACTCAAATCAGCTAAAGAAAGGAGTTACAAAATCGACAAATGGATTTCTCCTCGGGGATACATGAAAACTCGAGTGCACTAGGAGCCACACCATGCCCTAACTTGTCGCATCACACACGTGTTAGAAGAAAGCAACAAAACATTTCAATGATGAGAAAACATTTAATGTGCATGTTCCCCACTGATTTTTCAATAGATTTTAAGTGTTTCAGTTCCAACTCATACCGGACAACATCTTGGAGGCCGACCAAACTCACTAAAAAGTATAATAAATGAATTCTTTGAGATATTACAAAGACATTCACTTAACTAATGGCTAAGGATCATAAAACCTTGAGATATTCTCAAACGCACTTGCTTTGATCACTGTTGTCGATGTTCACGATCATCATATATTCTTGGATCAGAGATTTCATAAATACCGTATACTTGGAAGTATACTATTTGCTTTGTATAACTTTATTAATAAGCGTTAAAGCTTTGAGCTGCAAAGCATACCTGAAAAACACTAAGGTTTCACCTTTGCATGTTTTCTTTCAAATATATGAATAGGTATTCATCGAGGCATAAGAAGTTTCACTCTCAGAATGGCTCACTAAGTTAACTTTACTATCACTCATCCTGACTAGAAAACAAGAAATGCTGAAGAGAAAGCTTGGGTTAGGGTGGCACCTAGAGTGTGAAATTGAAGAAGCGGAACAAGTGAAAAAAACTGAGATTTTGATTAAAAAGTTGCAACCGTCCTGATTGATGTTCTTATGGGAGAAGAAGCAAAGACGATTACTAAGACAATGGATACAAACAAACTTGAATAACAAGGATTGCGAAAAGATTCTAAAATGCTCAACTCCTATTATTTATAGGCGAGAACGATTGGACGACTCAAATCAGCTAAAGAAAGGAGTTACAAAATTGACAAATGGATTTCTCCTCGGGGATACATGAAAACTCGAGTGCACTAGGAGCCACACCATGCCCTAACTTGTCGCATCACACACGTGTTAGAAGAAAGCAACAAAACATTTCAATGATGAGAAAACATTTAATGTGCATGTTCCCCACTGATTTTTCAATAGATTTTAAGTGTTTCAGTTCCAACTCATACCAGACAACATCTTGGAGGCCGACCAAACTCACTAAAAAGTATAATAAATGAATTCTTTGAGATATTACAAACACATTCACTTAACTAATGGCTAAGGATCATAAAACCTTGAGATATTCTCAAACGCACTTGCTTTGATCACTGTTGTCGATGTTCACGATCATCATATATTCTTGGATCAGAGATTTCATAAATACCGTATACTTGGAAGTATACTATTTGCTTTGTATAACTTTATTAATAAGCGTTAAAGCTTTGAGCTGCAAAGCATAACTGAAAAACACTAAGGTTTCACCTTTGCATGTTTTCTTTCAAATACATGAATAGGTATTCATCGAGGCATAAGAAGTTTCACTCTCAGAATCGCTCACTAAGTTAACTTTACTATCACTCATCCTGACTAGAAAACAAGAAATGCTGAAGAGAAAGCTTGGGTTAGGGTGGCACCTAGAGTGTGAAATTGAAGAAGCGGAACAAGTGAAAAAAACTGAGATTTTGATTAAAAAGTTGCAACCGTCCTGATTGATGTTCTTATGGGAGAAGAAGCAAAGACGATCACTAAGACAATGGATACAAACAAACTTGAATAACAAGGATTGCGAAAAGATTCTAAAATGCTCAACTCCTATTATTTATAGGCGAGAACGATTGGACGACTCAAATCAGCTAAAGAAAGGAGTTACAAAATTGACAAATGGATTTCTCCTCGGGGATACATGAAAACTCGAGTGCACTAGGAGCCACACCATGCCCTAACTTGTCGCATCACACACGTGTTAGAAGAAAGCAACAAAACATTTCAATGATGAGAAAACATTTAATGTGCATGTTCCCCACTGATTTTTCAATAGATTTTAAGTGTTTCAGTTCCAACTCATACCAGACAACATCTTGGAGGCCGACCAAACTCACTAAAAAGTATAATAAATGAATTCTTTGAGATATTACAAACACATTTACTTAACTAATGGCTAAGGATCATAAAACCTTGAGATATTCTCAAACGCACTTGCTTTGATCACTGTTGTCGATGTTCACGATCATCATATATTCTTGGATCAGAGATTTCATAAATACCGTATACTTGGAAGTATACTATTTGCTTTGTATAACTCTATTAATAAGCGTTAAAGCTTTGAGCTGCAAAGCATACCTGAAAAACACTAAGGTTTCACCTTTGCATGTTTTCTTTCAAATACATGAATAGGTATTCATCGAGGCATAGGAAGTTTCACTCTCAGAATCGCTCACTAAGTTAACTTTACTATCACTCATCCTAACTAGAAAACAAGAAATGCTGAAGAGAAAGCTTGGGTTAGGGTGGCACCTAGAGTGTGAAATTGAAGAAGCGGAACAAGTGAAAAAAACTGAGATTTTGATTAAAAAGTTGCAACCGTCCTGATTGATGTTCTTATGGGAAAAGAAGCAAAGACGATTACTAAGACAATGGATACAAACAAACTTGAATAACAAGGATTGCGAAAAGATTCTAAAATGCCCAACTCCTATTATTTATAGGCGAGAACGATTGGACGACTCAAATCAGCTAAAGAAAGGAGTTACAAAATCGACAAATGGATTTCTCCTCGGGGATACATGAAAACTCGAGTGCACTAGGAGCCACACCATGCCCTAACTTGTCGCATCACACACGTGTTAGAAGAAAGCAACAAAACATTTCAATGATGAGAAAGCATTTAATGTGCATGTTCCCCACTGATTTTTCAATAGATTTTAAGTGTTTCAGTTCCAACTCATACCAGACAACATCTTGGAGGCCGACCAAACTCACTAAAAAGTATAATAAATGAATTCTTTGAGATATTACAAACACATTCACTTAACTAATGGCTAAGGATCATAAAACCTTGAGATATTCTCAAACGCACTTGCTTTGATCACTGTTGTCGATGTTCACGATCATCATATATTCTTGGATCAGAGATTTCATAAATACCGTATACTTGGAAGTATACTATTTGCTTTGTATAACTCTATTAATAAGCGTTAAAGCTTTGAGCTGCAAAGCATACCTGAAAAACACTAAGGTTTCACCTTTGCATGTTTTCTTTCAAATACATGAATAGGTATTCATCGAGGCATAGGAAGTTTCACTCTCAGAATCGCTCACTAAGTTAACTTTACTATCAGTCATCCTGACTAGAAAACAAGAAATGCTGAAGAGAAAGCTTGGGTTAGGGTGGCACCTAGAGTGTGAAATTGAAGAAGCGGAACAAGTGAAAAAAACTGAGATTTTGATTAAAAAGTTGCAACCGTCCTGATTGATGTTCTTATGGGAAAAGAAGCAAAGACGATTACTAAGACAATGGATACAAACAAACTTGAATAACAAGGATTGCGAAAAGATTCTAAAATGCCCAACTCCTATTATTTATACGCGAGAACGATTGGACGACTCAAATCAGCTAAAGAAAGGAGTTACAAAATCGACAAATGGATTTCTCCTCGGGGATACATGAAAACTCGAGTGCACTAGGAGCCACACCATGCCCTAACTTGTCGCATCACACACGTGTTAGAAGAAAGCAACAAAACATTTCAATGATGAGAAAGCATTTAATGTGCATGTTCCCCACTGATTTTTCAATAGATTTTAAGTGTTTCAGTTCCAACTCATACCAGACAACATCTTGGAGGCCGACCAAACTCACTAAAAAGTATAATAAATGAATTCTTTGAGATATTACAAACACATTCACTTAACTAATGGCTAAGGATCATAAAACCTTGAGATATTCTCAAACGCACTTGCTTTGATCACTGTTGTCGATGTTCACGATCATCATATATTCTTGGATCAGAGATTTCATAAATACCGTATACTTGGAAGTATACTATTTGCTTTGTATAACTCTATTAATAAGCGTTAAAGCTTTGAGCTGCAAAGCATACCTGAAAAACACTAAGGTTTCACCTTTGCATGTTTTCTTTCAAATACATGAATAGGTATTCATCGAGGCATAGGAAGTTTCACTCTCAGAATCGCTCACTAAGTTAACTTTACTATCAGTCATCCTGACTAGAAAACAAGAAATGCTGAAGAGAAAGCTTGGGTTAGGGTGGCACCTAGAGTGTGAAATTGAAGAAGCGGAACAAGTGAAAAAAACTGAGATTTTGATTAAAAAGTTGCAACCGTCCTGATTGATGTTCTTATGGGAAAAGAAGCAAAGACGATTACTAAGACAATGGATACAAACAAACTTGAATAACAAGGATTGCGAAAAGATTCTAAAATGCCCAACTCCTATTATTTATACGCGAGAACGATTGGACGACTCAAATCAGCTAAAGAAAGGAGTTACAAAATCGACAAATGGATTTCTCCTCGGGGATACATGAAAACTCGAGTGCACTAGGAGCCACACCATGCCCTAACTTGTCGCATCACACACGTGTTAGAAGAAAGCAACAAAACATTTCAATGATGAGAAAGCATTTAATGTGCATGTTCCCCACTGATTTTTCAATAGATTTTAAGTGTTTCAGTTCCAACTCATACCAGACAACATCTTGGAGGCCGACCAAACTCACTAAAAAGTATAATAAATGAATTCTTTGAGATATTACAAACACATTCACTTAACTAATGGCTAAGGATCATAAAACCTTGAGATATTCTCAAACGCACTTGCTTTGATCACTGTTGTCGATGTTCACGATCATCATATATTCTTGGATCAGAGATTTCATAAATACCGTATACTTGGAAGTATACTATTTGCTTTGTATAACTCTATTAATAAGCGTTAAAGCTTTGAGCTGCAAAGCATACCTGAAAAACACTAAGGTTTCACCTTTGCATGTTTTCTTTCAAATACATGAATAGGTATTCATCGAGGCATAGGAAGTTTCACTCTCAGAATCGCTCACTAAGTTAACTTTACTATCAGTCATCCTGACTAGAAAACAAGAAATGCTGAAGAGAAAGCTTGGGTTAGGGTGGCACCTAGAGTGTGAAATTGAAGAAGCGGAACAAGTGAAAAAAACTGAGATTTTGATTAAAAAGTTGCAACCGTCCTGATTGATGTTCTTATGGGAAAAGAAGCAAAGACGATTACTAAGACAATGGATACAAACAAACTTGAATAACAAGGATTGCGAAAAGATTCTAAAATGCCCAACTCCTATTATTTATACGCGAGAACGATTGGACGACTCAAATCAGCTAAAGAAAGGAGTTACAAAATCGACAAATGGATTTCTCCTCGGGGATACATGAAAACTCGAGTGCACTAGGAGCCACACCATGCCCTAACTTGTCGCATCACACACGTGTTAGAAGAAAGCAACAAAACATTTCAATGATGAGAAAGCATTTAATGTGCATGTTCCCCACTGATTTTTCAATAGATTTTAAGTGTTTCAGTTCCAACTCATACCAGACAACATCTTGGAGGCCGACCAAACTCACTAAAAAGTATAATAAATGAATTCTTTGAGATATTACAAACACATTCACTTAACTAATGGCTAAGGATCATAAAACCTTGAGATATTCTCAAACGCACTTGCTTTGATCACTGTTGTCGATGTTCACGATCATCATATATTCTTGGATCAGAGATTTCATAAATACCGTATACTTGGAAGTATACTATTTGCTTTGTATAACTCTATTAATAAGCGTTAAAGCTTTGAGCTGCAAAGCATACCTGAAAAACACTAAGGTTTCACCTTTGCATGTTTTCTTTCAAATACATGAATAGGTATTCATCGAGGCATAGGAAGTTTCACTCTCAGAATCGCTCACTAAGTTAACTTTACTATCAGTCATCCTGACTAGAAAACAAGAAATGCTGAAGAGAAAGCTTGGGTTAGGGTGGCACCTAGAGTGTGAAATTGAAGAAGCGGAACAAGTGAAAAAAACTGAGATTTTGATTAAAAAGTTGCAACCGTCCTGATTGATGTTCTTATGGGAAAAGAAGCAAAGACGATTACTAAGACAATGGATACAAACAAACTTGAATAACAAGGATTGCGAAAAGATTCTAAAATGCCCAACTCCTATTATTTATACGCGAGAACGATTGGACGACTCAAATCAGCTAAAGAAAGGAGTTACAAAATCGACAAATGGATTTCTCCTCGGGGATACATGAAAACTCGAGTGCACTAGGAGCCACACCATGCCCTAACTTGTCGCATCACACACGTGTTAGAAGAAAGCAACAAAACATTTCAATGATGAGAAAGCATTTAATGTGCATGTTCCCCACTGATTTTTCAATAGATTTTAAGTGTTTCAGTTCCAACTCATACCAGACAACATCTTGGAGGCCGACCAAACTCACTAAAAAGTATAATAAATGAATTCTTTGAGATATTACAAACACATTCACTTAACTAATGGCTAAGGATCATAAAACCTTGAGATATTCTCAAACGCACTTGCTTTGATCACTGTTGTCGACGTTCACGATCATCATATATTCTTGGATCAGAGATTTCATAAATACCGTATACTTGGAAGTATACTATTTGCTTTGTATAACTCTATTAATAAGCGTTAAAGCTTTGAGCTGCAAAGCATACCTGAAAAACACTAAGGTTTCACCTTTGCATGTTTTCTTTCAAATACATGAATAGGTATTCATCGAGGCATAAGAAGTTTCACTCTCAGAATCGCTCACTAAGTTAACTTTACTATCACTCATCCTGACTAGAAAACAAGAAATGCTGAAGAGAAAGCTTGGGTTAGGGTGGCACCTAGAGTGTGAAATTGAAGAAGCGGAACAAGTGACAAAACTGAGATTTTGATTAAAAAGTTGCAACCGTCCTGATTGATGTTCTTATGGGAGAAGAAGCAAAGACGATTACTAAGACAATGGATACAAACAAACTTGAATAACAAGGATTGCGAAAAGATTCTAAAATGCTTAACTCCTATTATTTATAGGCGAGAACGATTGGACGACTCAAATCAGCTAAAGAAAGGAGTTACAAAATCGACAAATGGATTTCTCCTCGGGGATACATGAAAACTCGAGTGCACTAGTAGCCACACCATGCCCTAACTTGTCGCATCACACACGTGTTAGAAGAAAGCAACAAAACATTTCAATGATGAGAAAACATTTAATGTGCATGTTCCCCACTGATTTTTCAATAGATTTTAAGTGTTTCAGTTCCAACTCATACCAGACAACATCTTGGAGGCCGACCAAACTCACTAAAGGCTTCCCCGACTTGCGTAATGCCCAACAAAGCCTTGGGGGCAACTATTCTGGACCAACCAAAGTCCTAAATAGCTAAGGCCCAATTCATCTCAAATTCATTCCACCCGATCAAAGGTATAATTTCAGTCCATTCAAAAAACAAAGTACTCTCTCTGATATCCATTTTCATTATATTCATCTTGAATCTTGAACTGACTTGGACGTTGGGGTGCTAACCATGTAGGTTCACCTCGTGCTGCCGCAATGGAGGTCAACACCGCCGATTCAAGACATTCAATTTATCAATTACATCCATTTGTGGTTCCTGAACAGAACACCATTGATGCTCATGTTGATTCCAAACAAATTTAAAAGGAAAATCACTATATTCAAGATATTTTATATTGGCATCCATCCATACCAAAAATTTAGAATGTTGAAAATTTTCTTTATTCACCGCATGATCAATTCTATCATGATAAAAAAATATAACAATTTGTTTATTTTCAAAATGTAAAGACAATCTTGCAACTAATATTTCTCTATAATAATGTCAAAGCAAACATTCTCCATATTATCTCGCACGAAGACAAATATCTACGATCATAATACAATTTAATTTTGTCAAACAAACATGTTTGCTCTCGATCAATATCATCATTATAAAATATTGTTATAATACGATCATGATCTTTGATGAGAAAAATTATATAATTATAATTTAGTATATTTTAAAATTATAATTTCATATAATTTAATATAATATATTTTCACAAAAATAATTAGCGCATTACTACATTTTTTTTTTATGAAACAAAAGCTCCCTAGGAAATTACCAAACTTTGAAACAAATGCTCCATAGAAAATTACCAACACTTATTCATACAACCTATAGATTAACGCCTCAAATTGTTTGAGATCAAAATCATTTCAGTTTTGGTTAACCTTGATTCATCTAATAATGCCTCTATCTGTTGAAAAAAAACCCCTACTATGTTATTATCTCACAACAGAAAAATACGAGGAACTCACAACAATTAACAAAAAAATGCAAATCGCTAGTCATAAGCCATCTAAAACAACCATTATTACTTAACATATTTTCAGTCAAACAAAAAAATTTGTTAATTATGCTTACAATAATTAACAACCAATCTGAAATATTATAAATATATAAATGCAATAATTGTTTTTTTCCCCTCATATTCTCTAGTTCAGTTGTACTAATAAATAACACAAGTCTAGCAAAATTTAAGAGGGGAAAAACAAAAGTCACGTTCCTTTCCATTTCCACAAATAAAAAACTTATGTTATTTATGTCATATCAATATAGGTGTACAAAATGTAGAAAAAAATATAGGTGTATAAAAAATTAAATTAGACCAATCACAAAAAAACATATATTTTGTTGCAGAATTGGATTTTTTTTCCCTTTTTCATTTTCAATGATTGCAGAAACTGAGAATAATCGATGAATAGTATTAGGAATAAGAATACTCCAATTCGGAACAAACACGATCTCACCATTACCGATTCAACGATCAATGGAACCGTCGAATTCCGGCGACGATAGGTTTTCCAACGCCTACGCTGGTTCCACGTCAGCTTTCACCTTCACCGCCCCTTCCGTTTCTTCCGGCCTTTCCAAGCCGCGATTCGTTAAGATTCGTAAACACAACAATGCCTCCGCCTTCAATCGCGACGGCTCTGTCCCCAATGCCTCCGTAACCGTCGTTGGATCCGATAAGCTCGATTCCGCTTTGAATTTCGATAAACGGATCAGTGATCGATTGAGGAATCTTAAAATCGGAAACGAGGGTTTTGTGAACGATGACGGGAGCGAGCTTCCCGAGGAGATGATGAGTAAGTTGAAGATTGTAACGGAAAATCAAGGCGGTTTTGATAAGGTCCGTGTTGAATCGGAACTCGGAGCCGAGTTGCAGAAGAAACTCAATATTAAAGAAACTGAGAAAATTGAACGAGGTAACAATGCTGTGAGTGATGAAAATTCGACTAATTCTGTTATTCGGCAATTGAATAATCTGAATGTGAATGATGTAATGAGCAACAAGTTTAACCTAGTTGACCAGAATGTTGAACCTAATTTATGCAATTCTTCTGCAATGCCATCATCATCGGCGTCGGGTTCAGCTTCAGCTTCTGTGTTATTTCAACCTTTTGAAGTAAGTAAAAAGGATCAATTTGTTTTTCAGAGTAAACCAGAAGCTTCTGGGCCACCTTTTGTTGAGTTTAAAACGCATGCATCGAAGATTGGTGGCAAAGAAGGAAAGGTGAAGGAAAAAAGTGGCAATGTGAGAATGAAAAAAAGTATAGTGAATTTGAAGCATTCTGCACCAGTACAACCTTGGAGTGGACATGGTTTTGTTTTTAAAGGAAGTGTTCCACAACAAGATCATCCTCAAGGTTCTTCAGAGACTTGTTCACCTATGGAGGTCTCTCCTTATCACGAAAAACTAGCTGAGAATCGAACCTCTAGGGAAAGTTCAGTGATATCCAATGAGTCATTTGGTGTTGACACTAACTATAATGAAGCAATGAATTTTGTTGATCACATTGATGAAGATTTGATTGGGGCAACTCAGAACATGAATATAAATGAAAGCAGTGAAGATGCGTGTGAAGATACAAAGGAGGGAAAGTCAGAGTGTGATACACATGAATATGTTAGTGTTGATGAAGAGACAAAGGATGAGTCTGTTTCTGGGATTGAAACTGAAAGCTTTAAATCTGCTAGTGATAGTGTGGACCAAATTATTGATGCAGAAACTGAAGCCTATGATGGTGATAAAATGTTGAATCTTGACTGTAGTTTCAGTCTGAGAAATGGAAGCGTGAGTGAGTCTGGCTTCACCTTTGCCGCCGCTTCTTCTGCCGAACCTCAATTGTCTAGCCCAAAACGCCACAACAAAAAGAAAAACTGGGTAAATGTTGGTCATGATTCTTTCAACTACGCGCCAAACATAAAGGTTCCTTATTCATCATCATCAGTGCCATTTTCAGTGGTTTCTGGAAAGCCTCTTATTGTGTCAGGGCAAGACATAAAAGCCAAAGTGCCTTTTCCTCAACCCAAAATTAGGGGTTCTGTTGTGAATGAAGAGCACGGGTCAAGGGAGGCCTCTGCTTCTGCTGAAGCATGTGAAAAGTGGCGCCTCCGGTGAGTATATTTTAGTTTTAATTCTAACACTATATTTGCTGTCATTTGCTTATTATATGCTCAGTTTCTGTTGTTCTGGATTACAAGTCCTGGCTTTTTAGAATTGCTTCTGATATGTAAAATCAAATAGAGTGCAGGTATGTGTTTAGGTAAAAACGAAAAAAAAAAAAAGAAGTTTGCTCACTAAATTAACTTTTAAAAATAGTTCCTTTGATTTTGGCTCAATACTCTATGAACATTGCAACTGTTCTCACAATGCTAAATATGCTCTAAATCAGAGGAAACCAAGCCTACAAGAACGGGGATTTGTCTATGGCTGAGAATAGTTACAAACAAGGACTTAGTTGTGTATCTAAAGAACAAACATCTCGGAGCTGTCTCAGGGCTTTGCTGCTATGTTATAGCAACCTGGCTGCCACACACATGTCTCTTGGTAGGATGAGAGATGCAATAGAAGATTGTAGGCTGGCTGCTGAAATAGATCAAAACTTCCTCAAAGTGCAACTTAGAGCTGCAAAGTAAGTCTACATTTTTTATTCTAATCATCATGTTTGCAGTATTTAATTGTATGAATTTATATTTAATACAACAGGCCTAGGGTTTTCTCGTGTAGAAAATAGTTGCATTAGGATTGTTAGGTATAGTCGAAGTTAACTAGGCAGGGTAGATAAGAAGGCATTCTAAAATTGGTGGCTATTTTTTTATATGAACAGTATCAGTGGGATTAATGATTTGTGTTGTAGAGAAGTAGTGGATCCATAAAGAGTACTTGTATCCTTCTGGATATTTGACTATATTGGATTCTAGCACTTAATGCCTGATTATTATTCAAAGATTTGAAGACTATATTTTACTTGAATTTACAATATATTGATATGTAAATATGTAAGTGTCTAGCAACTTGCATGTCTACAATTCATGAGTATGGTTTTAAGCATCGAGATTAATGGGTGTATACCTTAAGTCATTTTGTTTTCATTCTTGTTTAAGTTGTTATCTTGCTTTGGGAGAAGTTGAAGGTGCATCACTATATTTCAAGCGGTGCTTGCAATCAGGAACTGATGTTTCTGTAGATCGAAAAATTGCTGTGGAAGCCTCCGATGGCTTACAAAAGGCACAGGTTTGATTATCTAATTATTTGTAATACTTACTTTATTTACGGAAGCTTTAACTACTAATGTTTCCTTTTGGTTAAAGATTTTTAATTAGCGATATGCTGCATGTGCGATGAAATAATATTGATAACGTCTTACACTGAAATGGTTTGATATTGTATTATATTAGTCTTCAATGAGAAAATTGTGACAGAAAGGTTTTAAAAAAAATGTATCTGGTTTATGTTTCTAAAATGTTGAAATATTTGTTCTGAGTGAAGACTTGCAAATATATGAATGTGTTAATTTTGCATTTTCTTCTTCATTCTCCTTCACAAAATCTAGAGGTTTTTCAATTCACAATTTTTTAACTGGTTGTGGTGTTATGTCCACTCCATCTTCCAAACTGATTAGTATTTTCATTGGATGACAGAAAGTATCAGATTTCATTTATCATTCTGCTGAGCTTTTGCAAAGAAGAACGTCCTCTGAAACCGAGAGGGCATTGGAACATATTAACCAGGCATTGATGATCAGTATGTACTCTGAAAAGTTGCTTGAAATGAAAGCAGAGGCTCTTTTAATGGTTGGTACCTCATTCTCATAGTATGCTTCAATTTCACTAGAGCTTATATTATGTCTAATACAGTATTCTCAATGGTGGATGGCAGTCCATGGCGGAGAGCCAAAATCCCGCCATGTCGAGTGCTTTGTGGCGCCATTATAGCGGATTATGGCGGAAAAATCTGAAATATCGGCCGATATTTATCATTTCGGCGAGTCCAAAAACATCCATATATATCCGCCACAGGGCTGCCATGGCAGATATTTGATAACACTGGTCTAATAGTAAAGATGCCAGTTAGAATTTGTTCTACTTTACTATTAAGCAACAGTTCAGTTAGAATTAGTTATGCCAACTTTCTTAGAGCCTGTTTGTTAGAGATTTCATAAAAAGTAATTTTAACTATATATTTCTAAAAGTGATCTTATGAGAACTTACTCAAAAATAGGAGAAATTATTTCAAACTCGTCTGTTATAAATTAAAAGAGTAGTATTGTCATTTAGTAACTTAGATATTCATTGTTAGAGATTTTGACATTAAAAAAATCACATATTTGATCAAAAAGATATCTCTTTAAGTAGCTTCTCATTTTAAGCATTTCAAAATTTTATCATCCAAAAAAAGTCGTAGCAAATAGATGAAATATTTAAAATAATTTTATGAGAAGCTATTTAAAGCAATTTTTCATTTGAATTTTTTTTATTAAATTCTCTTAAATTTTTTTAAACAAAAAATATGGTACACTTTAAAAATCATTTTCTAAAAAAGCTGTTACAAATGGGCCCTTAGTCTGTTTAGAGCAGTTACTAAACTGCCTTGCTCTTGTACTCTGTATATATAGTGGTCTCTGCATTCAGAAACACCATATGAAATATCATAGTTACAGTTTCTCTATTTCTCTCAAATTTTCTAAATCTAATATGGAGACACTCAAGAGTATGCATAAGTCTTTTAGCCTAGTAATTTATACCAATTGGTTCTGTGTAAGGTAACTTTTGTTTCACATATCAGCTTTGTAGATATGAGGAGGGGATTCAGCTGTGTGATGAGACCTTTAGTTCAGCTGAGAAGAATGCCTGTCCAATGGCTGCTGGTTGCCAAGCCACATTTCTGGATGATTCAGAACTCTCAAAAATCTTCTACTTCAGACTATGGAGGTGTTCAATTATGCTTAAAGCCTATTTTCACCTAGGAAAGCTTGAAGAAGGTCTTTCTTTGCTGGAACAACAAGAGGAAAAGGTGTCTGCCATAAACAAGTAATCATTACTATCCTATACCCATTCACCCTCCTCTTCCCTTCCCAGGGGAAAGTAGAAAAGAGAAGAAGAAAAATGAATATTTAACATTGATGATGATCTTTTTATCATCAGTTTTGATACTGTCCTTGCAGGAGTGGAAGCAAGGTTTTGACGTCACTTATACCACTAGCTGCCACTGTACGCGAGCTTTTGCATCATAAGGTTAGATTATACAATGTTTCATTATATTTTAATGGCGACCATGTATATTATCGTATTTGTTTGCCTAATGCGTAGAACATTTCTGTTGTTAAAAGTAAAGTACTTTTTCTGCTTAATGCATATAACACTTCTGTTATTAAAAGTAGTTGTACTTTCTTTTTCTTTCTGATGTGCAGTTTTGCAGCCAACATTTTAAGGTTTTAACCAACTTTTAAAATAGGTTTTGCAAGAGACATCGACTTTAACATTGTAAATCTGTTCATTTGCAATCGAATTACTTCTACCGGTTGTGCATGCTGTTGCTTTTGGTGGCAATTGTTGTGCATGTATACTCTCCTGTTTGAACTTGTAGAATTAAGTAATGCTTGGAGAAAAAGGCTCCTATGATAGAATGGGATCCCTAAGACTCCAATTTGATTGTTTTGTGATAGAGGAGGTGCGGAGAGTGAATTAAATGAGAATGTGAACATTGAGTATGGGCCCAAACCTAAGACTTGGAAGGTGTACACAAGGAAAAGGAAGAAGCATGACGTGGCTAAGAATCACCTGAAGGCGTGAGATGCATGTGACAGTAGTGCTATATAAGGATTAAGAAAAGAATAGAGAGGCAGCCAAGTTTTCAGTTAGTAGTGGGGTCACTTTTGAGTGATTTGTGGGAGGCCTGCGTGCCTAGGGATTGGTATAATCATTTACCAATCTGTCTTCTACCTTTTTCTGTTATTCCATTCTGTTTCACACTTTAATTGTAATTGTTCAGATCTTAATACAATTACAGTTTATTCTCTTCTATTTTCCTGTAACTGTTCCATTCATCAGAAAATAACCCATCAATTGGTCCGACCTACCGGATCCACAACCTCACCATTATCGTTTAGTAGATGCCACGCAAACCTAACAAGATGGGAGAACGCCTTGATGTCCTTGAAGAACAGATGGGGGAAGTGAGATCTACCCTCGAGGCGTTGGCTCTGCAGATGCAACGGCAGAGCGCCACCATCGCGGAGCAAATGCAGCAGCAGAGTTTGGTGTTGAGCGAGCTTAGTAAACAGATTGGGCAAAAAACAGGGGAGAACGTCACTGAAAGCGAGAAGTCAGTGGGTGATCATTCGAACGGTGAATCTCGTCTCTCCGGCAAGAAGGTGAAGCTTCCGGTGTTCGACGGCGAAGATCCGGTTGCGTGGATTACGCGCGCTGAGATCTATTTCGATGTCCAAAATACATCGGAAGAGATGCGAGTAAAGCTTGCTCGTCTGAGCATGGAGGGTGCAACTATCCATTGGTTTAATTTGTTAAGGGAAACAGAGGACGAGTTGTCATGGGAGAAGTTGAAGAAAGCGTTGATCGCTCGTTATGGCGGTCGTCGATTGGAGAATCCGTTTGAAGAATTATCCATTCTTCGTCAGAAGGGAAGTGTGGAGGAGTTTGTTGAGGCTTTCGAGTTGTTGTCGTCGCAGGTAGGACGACTTCCAGAAGAACAATATATGGGTTATTTTATGAGTGGCTTAAAACCCCAGATCCGAAGGAGGGTGCGTACGTTGAATCCTAAAAACAGGATGCAGATGATGAGAATGGCGAAGGACGTGGAAGACGAGCTGAAGGATGAAGACGAAGATGAGAGGTACGTTGGAAAAAAAGGAACAAATGAGAAAATGGGCCGGAGTGAGTGGGCTGGGTCAATTTTTAAGAATCGGAGCGGGTCTATTCAAAAGGATTCTGCCCGACCCGGAAATACGGTTTGGTCCAACCCGACACAGAAAAGTGGGTCAATTGGGTCCAATGCAAATTCCACGTCATCTTTATCTTCTACTGCAAAAAAGGGTGAGAATTCTGGATCGAGTGAGAAAGGGAAGGGAATACGAAGCATCCACAACGACGAGATGGCGGAGAGACGTGCAAAGGGATTGTGTTTCAAATGCGGGGGGAAGTATCACCCAACGCTCCATAAATGTCCAGAACGATCGATGCGGTTGCTGATTCTGGGCGAGGGGGAAAGTTTGAATGAAGAAGGGGAGATTGTGTCGTTGGAGGCGGAGGAAGAGGAAAGTGAAGAAGAAACTGAGATTGAGTGCAAGGCGATGGGAGTGTTAGGCACGATGGGGGAGTACAGGACCATGAAGATTGAAGGAATGATAGGAAATGTGGGGGTGCTGGTATTGATTGATAGTGGAGCAAGCCATAATTTCATTTCTTCTGAAATTACCTCTGCGCTGGGTCTTGATGTCACTCCTACGACTTCAAGGAACATCAAATTGGGGGATGGTCACAAGGTAGTAACAAAAGGGGTATGTAAAGGAATTTGTATGAAGTTAGGGTCCTTTGAAGTAGTGGTGGATGCTTTGGTCCTGGATTTGGGAGGGCTTGATTTGGTGCTAGGGATGGCGTGGTTGAGTACACTGGGGAAGGTGGTGATGGACTGGAAATTTCTCACTATGCAATTTCTAAGTGAGAATCGAGTGGTAAAACTCCAAGGCCAAGGAGTGAAACAGGAACAACAGGGTTTCCTCAATACGTTTCTGGAAGAGAAGCCCAACAGAGGAGGTATGGAATGGTGGTGGTCACAGGGCGGAGGAGGCAAGAAAAACAGGGAAACAGCACAGGAGGATTTGAGCTCCATCCTAACGCAATTTCCGGGAATTTTCCAAGAGCACATTCAACTTCCACCAGAACGAACTCAAGTTCATCAGATCAAACTCTTTTCAGGTCAGGGTCCTGTCAACGTGAGGCCCTATAAGTACCCTCATCACCAAAAAGAAGAGATTGAAAAACAAGTTGCAGAACTCTTAGCAGCAGGGGTGATACGGCCAAGTATGAGTGCTTACTCTAGTCCAGTCATTTTAGTCAAGAAGAAGGACAAGAGTTGGAGGATGTGTGTAGATTATAGAGCTCTAAACAAGGCCACAATACCAGATAAGTATCCCATACCTATTGTAGATGAACTGCTCGATGAATTGTATGGTGCTACTATATTCTCAAAAATTGACCTTAAGTCTGGATATCACCAGATTCGAGTTCATGAGAATGACATCCACAAAACAGCTTTTAGAACCCATAATGGACACTATGAATACTTAGTGATGCCTTTTGGTTTAATGAATGCGCCAGCTACTTTTCAAGCCACTATGAATGATATTTTTAGACCATTCCTAAGGAAGTTTGTCCTAGTGTTTTTTGATGACATTTTGGTCTACAGCAAGGACTTAGTAGAGCACCAAGACCATTTGAAACAGGTGCTAACTGTGTTATTATCTAACTGTTTTGTGGCCAACATGTCCAAGTGTAAGTTTGGATGTACAGAGGTGGACTACTTGGGGCATGTGATCTCAGGAAAGGGGGTAGCAGTGGACCCTGAAAAAATACAGTGTGTATTAGACTGGCCAGAACCAAAAAATGTAAAAGGGGTCAGAGGTTTCCTAGGTTTAACTGGGTATTATAGGAAGTTTGTGAAGGACTATGGGAAGATAGCCAAACCCCTCACTGATTTGACTAAGAAAGATAATTTTTCATGGGGCCCTACTGCTGCTGAAGCCTTTCATAGATTAAAGCAAATCATGACATCATCCCCTGTACTGGTATTGCCTAACTTTTCTTTGCCTTTTGAGATTGAGTGTGATGCAGCTGGTAGGGGCATTGGGGCAGTGCTGATGCAGAATAAACAACCAGTAGCCTTTTTCAGCAAAGCATTGTCAGCAGGAAATCTAGCCAAATCTGTGTATGAGAAAGAATTGATGGCTCTTGTACTTTGTATTCAATATTGGAGACACTATCTTTTGGGTAAACCTTTTACAGTGTACACTGACCACAAAAGTCTTAAATATTTTTTGCAACAAAGAGTGACATCACCAGATCAGCAATGTTGGGTGGCTAAACTGTTGGGATACCAGTTTGAGATCAAGTACAAGCCTGGGTTGGAGAATAAGGCTGCAGATGCTTTATCCCGGTGTCATGGTGAGGTGGAACTGAAGACTTTAATCTCTTATTCTACATGGTTGGGTGGACACCTGTTGTTAGATGAGGTGGGAAAAGACCCTTATGTTCAGAAATTGAGGACAGAAGTTGAAAGCAAATTGGAGGCCAAACCCGGGTTCACTGTGAAACATGGAATTTTATTTTATCAGGGAAGGCTTGTTATTTCTCCCACGTCACCATCAATTCCTTTGTTGCTCGAGGAATTTCATAGCACTCCAAGTGGTGGCCATTCTGGGTTTTTAAGGACTTATAGGAGATTGGCAGAAAATATATACTGGGTAGGGATGCAAAAAAGGATACGTGATTTTGTAAGATCTTGTGATGTGTGTCAAAGGCAAAAATATGCAGCTACAACTCCTGGGGGTCTTCTGCAACCGTTGCCTATTCCAAATGCTGTTTGGGAGGATCTCTCCTTAGATTTCATAACTGGTTTGCCCAAGTCTAAGGGTTTTGATGTTGTGCTGGTTGTTGTGGACAGATTGTCTAAATATGGCCATTTTATCCCTCTGAAACACCCCTACACTGCTAAAACCATTGCAGAGGTCTTTGTGAAGGAAATTGTGAGACTGCATGGAATTCCACTATCCATCATTAGTGACAGGGATCCTATCTTTATTAGTCATTTTTGGCGGGAATTATTCAAGTTACAGGGCACTAAGCTCAAAATGAGTTCAGCTTATCACCCTGAAACGGATGGTCAAACTGAGGTTCTTAACAGGTGCTTGGAGAGTTATTTACGCTGTTTTGCATCAGAGCAGCCAAGAACATGGTCTCAGTGGATTCCTTGGGCAGAGTTCTGGTACAATACCACGTATCATGTATCCATTGGCAGAACTCCGTTTGAAGTAGTTTATGGCAGGACTGCTCCTAACTTGCTCAGATTTTTGAGTAATGAAACAAAAGTGGCAGCTGTGGCTTTAGAGTTGGCTGAACGTGATGAGGCTTTATCTCAGTTGAAGGGGCATTTGTTAAGAGCCCAACAGCAGATGAAGAAGTATGCGGATTTGAGTAGGAGAGATGTGAGGTTTGAAGTGGGAGAATGGGTTTTCCTTAAGTTGAGGCCTCATAGGCAACAGTCCGTTATTAAAAGAATCCATCAGAAGCTTGCAGCTCGTTTTTATGGCCCTTCCCAGATTATTGAGAAGATAGGGGAGGTAGCATATAAGTTGCATTTGCCTGATCAGTCCAGGATACATCCTGTTTTTCATGTCTCTTTACTTAAGAAAGCTGTAGGAGACTATGAAGTCCAAGGGGAGCTGCCTAAGGAGTTAGAGGTGGTTATAGGGGTGGAACATTATCCTGAGAAGGTGCTTGGCTCTAGAATAACCATGAAAGAAGGAGTGGCTGTTGTCCAAAGTTTGATTCAGTGGAAAAATGGATCTGTTGATGATGTGACCTGGGAAGATAATGATTTTTTGCAGGGCCAGTTTCCAGATTTTATCCTTGAGGTCAAGGATGTTTTGAAGGAGGGTGGTATTGATAGAGGAGGTGCGGAGAGTGAATTAAATGAGAATGTGAACATTGAGTATGGGCCCAAACCTAAGACTTGGAAGGTGTACACAAGGAAAAGGAAGAAGCATGACGTGGCTAAGAATCACCTGAAGGCGTGAGATGCATGTGACAGTAGTGCTATATAAGGATTAAGAAAAGAATAGAGAGGCAGCCAAGTTTTCAGTTAGTAGTGGGGTCACTTTTGAGTGATTTGTGGGAGGCCTGCGTGCCTAGGGATTGGTATAATCATTTACCAATCTGTCTTCTACCTTTTTCTGTTATTCCATTCTGTTTCACACTTTAATTGTAATTGTTCAGATCTTAATACAATTACAGTTTATTCTCTTCTATTTTCCTGTAACTGTTCCATTCATCAGAAAATAACCCATCATTTTGGGGTGTATGTTGGTATGCTTTCAAAATAAGTATATTCTTATAATATCACTCATTTTCAAAGCATACTATTTTTTCTGTTTAAAAAACACAAACACTTGGGCTACCTTTGTGTATTTTATTAGTACTGAGTTAGGATTAATATTAGTATAATTTATGCAAGCCTTCCCAATAACCATTAAGCATACTACTCAGTAATGTTTTCTAGTTTTCTTTAACCCGATAATTTATCCTCTTCCATTGTGCTTCTCCATTCTTCTCTAATACAACTTCTCTGCCATCAAAAGGCACCAGAAAAAAAATCATGTGTCTCATTGATGTTGTATTGTATTCTAAGAAATATTCATCAATTTAATTCAGTTTGCCTTGTTTTCTGTAACTTAGAAATTGCTTTTAATTGGGATTGATGTAAATCTATTCAAATGTAGGCCGCAGGAAATGAAGCATATCAGGCTGGACGACACGCAGAAGCTGTTGAACACTATACATCTGTTTTATCTTGTAATTTGGAGTCTCGTCCATTTGCAGCTGTCTGTTATTGTAATCGCGCCGCCACATATAAAGTGTTAGGTCAATTAACCGATGCTATTGCAGACTGCAGTCTGGCTATAGCTCTTGATGGAAATTATTTGAAGGTTTTTCTCTTCAACTGGATCTCCTTCCTTTTTTTTTGTGAAGATCTTGTAACTTTATCATATGGATTCAGGTTAAATATAGAAACTAGGAATAACATGTTGCCTAGTTTGATGAGCATTATTCATATTCAACCGGTAGCCGATCGTTATAGATGCCCCCATTGTGTTCTTGCGAACTTTCTGTTTTTTAGAAATTTAAAACCCTGTTGTTGTTCATTCCTTCTCTGTTTTATCTGTAATAACTTTTGCATTGAAGAATTGCTTTATTTAGGATTTCAATAGAACAGGACCATGAGAAATATGTTTTGACACTCTCGCAGGCACTTTCTAGACGTGCAGGTCTGTACGAGATGATCAGAGATTATTCCCAAGCAGCCAATGATCTTAGAAGACTTCTCTCTCTTCTCAGTAAGGGGCTTGAGGATAATGCCAATCATAAAGGAACATCTGATAGATCAATTAATTATACCAATGATTTGAAACAATATCGCATTCGGCTCTCCGAACTAGAAGAAGAAGACAGAAAGGAGATCCCTCTTGATATGTATCTTATTTTGTAAGTTGTTAGTACTCCTTTATCCTATCATTATACTGACCAATTAACACCATTTTAAAAGCAGGCAAAATAATTTTTCTCAAAATCACCAGTAACTATCAATTATACTTTTGTGTGTATTTCTATGTTAAAACTGTACACAATCCACTTATGAGGTTGATATGGGAAATTTTCAGACATAAAGGGAAGGTTTCATACTATTCCTTCTTTGGTTCCTGAATTTTAATGATCCATTTTTCAATATCTAGGGTCAGAAACTAAATAAAATTCATGTCAGAGTTTGCGACTGAATTAGGATTCATAAGCTTAATAGTCCAGGACTAAGTATAGGCTCATGGAAGGGATGGATCTGTAACTATTCAAAGGCCGCATTTAGGTAATTATTCCCCAAATACACATCCAGAATCCAAAAATTACTATTAGAAAAAGGTCAATTTGGGAAACCTTTATGTTGGTTTATAAATATTTAATCCATTTTGCAAAAACAATCCATAAAAAAGAAAGTGGCTCATCATTGCTGTGAAGTTTAAATTTTCTTTAAATAGGTGGCACTCAATGGTTCATCAATAGTGTACATTTTAACTCCTCGTTGTCAGTGGGTGATAGTTAAACTATAGTTTGAATATTGATTACCTCGAAGTATGCACTGATGGAAAACATTAGATAATGCATCATACACTAGTTGTCTTGTGTACACTAATTTTAAAAAACATGATTGTCATGTAACATATTTATTAAACAGGAATCGCCTACAACTTAATAGAGATTTCAACTAAAAATAATACATTTGTCAGTAACCAAATGTACTTTTCTAAAGGTACCAATTCCTTAATGAGCTGTCTTGCTTGTGATACTTGGTGGACTCCCAAAGAAATCAGTAAATGTTGTTAACTTATTATGTACTGGTACCCTGTAAAAGAACATGGTAGATCACAAAGATTTATTTTGATGCTATACCATTTTATAATTGTCATCATTTCATGTGAGTTGTGCTTCAAGTATGGGTGAGAAAGCATAATGTTGAAACTTCTCTGTTTTTTAATTAGAGGAATATAGCGTTATATAGGCTTAAGGTTATGAGCTGATTGACATTATAATGGCAGGGGAGTTGAACCATCTGTTTCAATATCTGAAATCAAGAAGGCCTATCGGAAAGCTGCACTTAAACATCATCCGGACAAGGTTGTTTGATTGGAAACTTAGTTAGATATCGATATGTTAATAACTTTTTTAACATTTTATTTTATGGTGTAGGCATGCCAGTCTTTGACAAAAAATGACAATGGAGATGATGGGATATGGAGGGTTATTGCCGAGGAAGTACATAGAGATGCTGATAGGCTTTTTAAAATAATTGGAGAGGCATATGCTGTCCTGTCAGACCCTGCAAAGGTATTTTATTTATTTTCAAATAACAAGGTTGATGAGATGATTGCTTTATATAGTTATACAAATGTTGGATCCCAATGGCTTCAATTGTTCCATGGAGCCTATGTGATGCATAGGCACGGTACGCTACCAGTTATGGGACAGGTACTGTTACGGGATATGACAATTTGAAAAAAAAAACAAGGTACGGGTATGTCTATTAAACACCACAACAAATGTTTAAAAAATAAAAAATCATGTTAAGTTACTATCACAAAGAAACTAAATTAGATAAATATATTATGTTAATATATAAAAAAAGCTTCAAATTTCACTTTAGGTTAGAATAATGAAAAAAATGAAGTATCACAAGTATGGTATGTGTACTCGGTACCCACTACTAACCAATACTTCACAATTTTAGAAGTACCACGTGTACTCGATACCCACGTATCCAGTACCAGTGCTTCACAATTTTAGAAGTACCAATGCTTCAGAGCATGGAGCTAATCCTGTGAACTCTAGTAGTGAATAAGGATTTGTAGCTGTTGACATGTTGATATTACTATATGAGAAGTTTCTGTGTCTTAAAATTAAGGCAATAACTGCTTCTATTGACCTTCTATCAGAAGCTTCTACCTAGCAAATAAGGAATTAAAGACTGCTTTGCTTCTCCTTACTCGTTTGTGTGCGTTTAACCCTCAATAAATATGAGAATTGGTCTTGTTTAAGTGCTGAAAAGGTCCTTCAAGTATTTCAAGGTCTAGCAAATTAATCTATGTATTCATTTTGATCATTATTCTGTTTTTGCAGCGTGCACGGTATGATGCAGAAGTAGAAATGAGAAATTTCCAAAAGCGACGCCCTGGAGCTATGGGTAGAAATAATATGGAGAATCAGTATTGCCCATCTGATCAATCCAACAGAAGACATTGGAGAGAGGCTTGGAGATCATACGGTAATTCATCTTCTCCAAATTATGAAACTGGTCGACCAAGTAGGAAGTAACAAAGTTGCATGGAATGATACTCCGGTTAGGATCTGGGTTGCAGTATGAGTCATGGATTTGACCTTGTTAGGCGGCGCTTTTAAAATATCTGCTGCATTTGGCCTACCAAATTTTTGCAGTATAGTAAGCTCCTCGCTTTATTTATTATGCTGTTATGCAGCTTCAACGCTTTGAGTTTTGAAGACCCGTTCTTGCGGTCTATGACATATAAGTTTGGAGAAACTAAGCTGCTCAATGCTTCGGGTTACTTGGAAAGGTTGAATTTTTCTCTTGACAAGAGAATCACAAGGTTGCATTCGATGAGCATTTTTATTGTTTTGTTTTTTCTGCGAGGAGTTGATGTGTTGGCTTGGCTTGCGAGGAACATGTGTAAAGGAAGCTTGGAATTTTTTGAATTATTGTTGAAAGATCTGATTTTTTGGTTTGTGTACATTTTATAGACAATTACAGGATGTTGATATTGAGATGTACAGACGAAATTAAATTGTAATACCACGTTAACTATTGTAATTATCAAAACAATAGTTGCAGTTTAGCCAATGTGGATGAGTAAATACTTTTCTCAAAGATTATCGATGTCAAAATGAAATCGCTCCTCTATCAGCGAGGATTAAAATCGACAATTTTTTCGCCAAATCTCCTTCTATAACTTATAGTTAGCCATAAGATTAACCCGGTAAATCTTTCCTTCCATCACCTGATGATAAGCTAAGCTGAGTGAACTTATCATCCTTTTGTTAGGAATCCAAAATTAACAGAGAAAATGTGATTGTATTATTGATCCAAAAAGAAAAATATTACCCAAGATAAATTCATGTTTCCCCCTGTTCAAAGCTCCTCAGAGAAGTAATGATTCTTTCTCTGCCTAACCCTAAGGTTCTAATTGATCAAGATGATCAAAGATGCCCCTCTATGCCTTCACATCCTCTTATAATCGAATTGATCACATTTGATCACATGTTTTCTCCCTCACTTTGCCATGTCACAATCATTGCTTCCCATTTCCTATATTTTCATGACGTCACCTTCTACATAATGGACGGACTTGTGCAACCAATGAGTAAGTTGTCTATTTGGACCCAATTTGGGGTCCTAACAATGCCACTCCTTGAAATACAAACTTGTCCTTAAGTTTTATTTTAGGAATTTGACCCTCTAACTAGATTTTATCCTCACCATTTACATTTCCTCCAGGTATGCATTTCCGTTGTATTTGAAGTTTCTTTGATCAGATAGGACAAGGGTATTGTCTCATCTGAAAATGGTCTCGTTAGAGGGTCCCTAGCTTACTGTATAACGATTGACGTGTGTGTTGTTGTCAAATCTCCTTATGGATTAAATTTTGTGTTTTTTGCAGAATTGGTTGCCAAAAAAATAGTATGTCGAGGTTGCTATGCTAACAAAAAAAAAAGTATTGCACATTTTTTTTTGATTCTTGACACATTTAACAAACAATGATGCATAGTGCTGCTTTTGTTAACAAGTAAAAACTCGAGCAAATCTTGCATTTCCAGCAACCCATTCTATCTTCTCCTTAATAATGAATAAAGCGAATGATCTGCTATTTTTGTTGTAAACAACTTGTCTTTAAGGCTAAAGTCAGTTATTACAAAAACTCTTATGACATGTGTAATTGCTAAAAAAATTAGATGCGTAGCAAATCTTAGCTGGTAAGGATTGTTAGAGGCTTTAGTTTATGTGTGGAATTTGAGCAAGTTCGCAAGGGTGAAAAGTTCATTTTATGAGTGTTTTCTATGAATATCAGATTGTTTCCCCTCAATTCTAAGGTTGAGGCATTTATAGATGCTCATGGACTTAGATTTGGGAGCTCTTGAGAAGTAGTAATCGTCCCACTTTGTCCATGAAACTTGTGTGCTGCATACTTTTTAAGGGGTCGTAGCCACGACTACTTCCACATGTGGTTATGAGTTGCATACATTTCAATATCGGTGCTTTCTCATCGGGGGAACCATTGACGATGGGGATTCATATTTAGGTAACATACTCCTAGGCGGGCATCTAATGAGGGTTGGTCCATGTGTCGCCCCATGTGCGCTTTTTACAAATATATCATTACGCAATCCCTCAAAGCTATTAAACTTGTCTTCTACATAATTTTGAGCCTTTCCTTCTTTTCAGAAAAGTCCCACAAATGGAGGTGAGTCCCTCAAATAGGGGTAAATCCCTCATATAAGGATGAGTCACAAAGTCCTTGTCAAGTGATCCATGTGTGGCTTGTACGTCAACTGAAGATATCAAGCATCAGTCAATTGATGGAAGTGCTTGATTCCATTTTATGTAAGAAACAATTTATTTATTCTTAAGACGCTAAATAGACTTGATTTTAACACGTGTCAGAGATGTGTTGAGCCCTTTGACTCTTGAGAGGAAGTCTAAAAGGCCTTTGAGTGTCCGTAGCACTAACTCTCCTATAAAAGGATGCCTTTGTATTTTTTTTCATTTTTTTACATGTATTCGTTCACACAACTATCTACAAGTTCCTTTCAGCTTCCTTCTACTCAAACCCTTTTTAGGTATTTATTTCTTCCCTCTTCCCTTTTCATAATAATCTAGAGATTTAGATAAAAATATGGCAACTTCATAAAGCTCCTGACATAGAGTTTTTAGTTTCATAGGATCGATTATAGATCGGTGGAGCTTGGTTTTTTTATTGGGTAGGAATATGAAGCATAAAAATGATCTATAGGGGGTGAATAAACCCTTTAAAAAGATAGATCGATTTTCAAAAATTAATATTAGAGTTTTCATAACACATTGAAGTTTTAAAGCGAAAATAGTGATCTTATCTTGTATTGGAAATCAATCACGATTAAAGATACACAATTCACAAATACCACAGATTGTTCAAAGACAATTCACAAAAAGTTATAAGCTATATCGAATTGATAAATTTTAAACTACATGAGATGTGTCCTTTACACAATTAACAATTGCTACAGGATTCTAACACCACTAGTCCGCAGATTTTAATCAGCACTAAAACTCAATTAGGTTCTAATTCTAACAAAACTTAAACTTATGTTACAAAGTAATGAGGTGTCTGAGGGGCCTTCTGCAAAAGTATTAAGAACAAAAGAAACATGTTGAACTTCAAAATATTTGAATGCATGCCTCATCAAAAAACCTATTATGCATCCTAATGTGTCATAAATAATCTATTATGTGTTTAACTTCAAACTAATGCATCACAAAAAAAGAGAAACTTATCGAACATGAGAAGTGGATAATTTTTTACTGAATAGAGTGGAGTAGAGATTGAGAAATATATAATAGGGATTGAGTGCAAAATAGAAAAAGGTATGATAAAGTTTGAAAATGATGGAAATGGAGTTTTCTAATGAACTCTGTTATAGAATTTGAGTAAACTTTATGAAATGAAGAAGGAAGAGGGAATGTCTAGCGCATTATATAAATCAAACTAGTCCGAACATTAACCTCTGTATAAAATACAGACATTAACCTTCGTTATGGAGATTAACCTGCAGATTATTTCAACGCTGTTTCTTGGCCTGGGTCTAAGACTTAATGTCCTACCTCGAAAAACAAGATCCTTCGCAAAATGCATTGCACGCTCGTGGAAAAAAATATTCGAATAAAGTCGCCACCGAACTTTATTTATTTCAATGAAGGAATAGGAAAATACCGATAAAATCTTTTGGAAAAAACATGGTCGTTGCAACCATATTTGGGTTCGGGAGTCGATTACGCAAGGGGAAGGTATCAACACCCCTCATGTCCGTTGTACTCAACGGAAACCTTTTAGTTAAATTTTCGATTTTAATGTTAGCTTATGTTATTTGTTTTTCTTTTATAATAAAAAATTGAAGAGAAAAGAAAGGGGTCGCAAAAACGTTTTTTATTAATGCGTCTGACAAGATTCCGATTCTTGCTCCTACGTATCTCCGGGTGCAATAGAGAACTTAAGATATATGTAGTTCTGAGTAGAAAATGTTTGTTTGTTGGTCGATTTTAGCGAAATCTATCTTGTATTAATAGACGTAAAACATTGTTTTACCCAAAACAAGTGAGGAGCGGGTGTTTGCATCACATTGAATGGATTTTTACATATCAACATTCATAGGAAAATGTCACTTATCTCAACTCAACAAATGTGGATGAAGCATTGATTTGCATCATCTTAAGACAAAATGTCTTTCGTTTATAAAAAGGTTTTTGAGATCGCGCGATAGTGAGAGAAAATAGTTTGATTGGTTGGATGTATTTTATAGGTGAATGAAAGACGTTTGATGAGAACGAGACATACGCCTCACTATCAATCATTCGGGGTTCCACCGGAATACTAGATTCCAACAGTCCTTTTTCATTCAAGGTTATTAAGAAAATTGTTTAATGGACAATGAACGCTTGATAAGAACAAGACGCATGTCTTGTAATCAATTGCCAAAAATTACACCAAAATTCTAAATAAAAAACGATCTCTAAACAACCACACATCACACTATCAACAACACTCAACGCATATGAAATGAGCAGTAAATCAAGGTATCCTCACAAAACAACAACAAGCCTATGGATTTCAGCACACCAATGGATTAAAGATAAAACGAAAAAGCTTAAAGAGGGAGAAAACTACCTAGGTTCAGGTACACAAATTTCTGCTCCCTAGCTCTTGTTTTTCTGTTTTGAGCTCAACCTCTTCCCTCTGATTTTCTACGTATCTACTTGTGCGTTTGTGTTTGTGTTGTTGTTGAATGTATTGAGGTTAAATGTGTTGTTGTAATGATTAGAATGGATGCTAGGTTTGTTGTAGTGAAGAGAAAAATTATGACTCTGTTTTTGATTCAATGCATCTCTCTATGTTAATGTGTTTTTTTGAATTTTGCCATGTGGTTGCTTCTTGAATTTTTTCGTCCTCTCCCTTGTTAAAAAAAACAACCTCTGTATTTATAATGATGTCTCTGATTTATGGGATTAAGGTTTTAGAAACTGATACAGAGTGATTCAAACGGACATCCATGATGTTGGATTATACAAACTGATATTGAATTGGTTAACTTTGAATTTTAATGCAAAACAAATGTGTTTATCTTTTTTTTATTGAAACCATGTATTTTTTTATTTGCTCAATTCAAATTGGTAAAATAAAACACATTATTATTATTATTATTATTATTATTATTATTATTATTATTATTATTATTATTATTATTATTATTTTCACACAACACACACGAAAAAACTTTCTTGCTAGAACTTAATAACTAGAATGAAACCAAAGACATATCCTAATAAAACCCATTTTATTTGAATTTGAAATGTCAAAAGGTATAGTTAAAGATCAACTAACACTTAATGAAATTTCAAATGGATGTCAATATGGGATAGAAAGAATGTATGAAAAAACAAATGTATGAATGACATGGTATATGTGTATGCATGAGTGAATCACAAATTTTCAAAAATGACTAAAAGTAATTGTGATTGAAGATCAAGCCTTTACTCAACCAAAAGTGGTATAAAAAAATCATGAACTATCCAAGTTTAATGTTCTAGAGACTTTAATGGTGCATTATAAGAATGAGTTGAACTTAGCAAAAATAGTATAAATCAGAGTTACTTAGTCTTTGATCTTTTTAAACTTATGCATGGAAAAATCTTTATGACCAAATGAAATAACCATGAGAAATGATGAAAAATGAAATGCTAGTGAATCGTGAGTACAAATAAATGGACACAGAAGACTGAAATGCAGATGAATGACTTCAGGTGGGGCAAAATTCAGGGTATGACACTTAAATATGGTTGCATTTTATATAATGCCATAAGTTCTCTAAGCTTGTCATTATTCTTCTAATGATGAATTAGTATGTAATTGGAAGATTATGAACCCTAATCAAGACCAGAATCCCTAATTAGAAAATGATGGAATTCATTAGCAATTTGAGATAAGTATCAAAGGCATTTGAGTCTTTGTGTGACCACCTTATATAAGCCTATTTTTGTGTGTGGAGATTTTGCTCATTTCATCACTTTCACTCTCACTCTAATATTCAAATACTAAGGGGGGGGGGGAGAGAGAGAGAGAGAGAGAGAGAGAGAGAGAGAGAGAGAGAGAGAGAGAGAGAGAGAGAGAGAGAGAGAGAGAGAGAGAGAGAGAGAGAGAGAGAGAGAGAGAGAGAGACTAGTTTGGCAAGGATAATGGGAAAAGTTGAGCTCATACACCATTTTTACCTCTTGTATGTGTGCGCGCGCGTGTGTGTGTTGTGTGTTTTGTTTGGTTTCTTGAAGGAAAAGGAAATTTATGATAACATGAAATCCATGATAGGTTATGTTTGTTTTTTAATTGTTCATTACTTATGAAATAGAGATTAATGTCTTGATCAATATTGAAATAACTTTGGAAATGCAAGTGTGAAAGGTTGTTAGAAAAGATGTGAATAAAGTATCCTACTTATTGCATGATTCTTGATGAAAATGTGTGCCTTGAAATGTGAAATTGAATGTATTTTCGTGTATAAATATGTTGGATTACATTAGCCTGGTCCTTGTCACATTGTAGGTGGAAGAACACAAAGATAACAAGCCCTATTTTATGGGATCTGCTACGGCCCATAGCAGCTGCTACATGGGGCCATATCAACTCTCTTAAAAATGTGTGGAGGGTGTGTCCTACCTTGCTACGGGCACCCATAGCATCCCCCAGACTTTTCCTTTTCTTGTGTTCTCTTGGAACCCTAGTTGGTTCAAGTGTTGTAACATTCCCTTGTTGTGTTATAAGTGATAAATGGTAGCTAAATCTCTTGAAACTATTCGACTATTCACTTAGTAAATGTTAGTGAACATTAGTGGGAATGTGTGTAATTGAAGAGTAGGGTTTGACATTAGTGATCTTCCAAGTTGAGGGAATTGAAATGAGTAAAATCCCAATGACACAATTAATGTTATGTACTTTCTCTATGATTGAGTATGTTGCTCCTTGATTTAGTTATTAAGATATAACATGTGATTCGTTGAGAATTGATTTAATGATCAAAAACAGTTTCTCAAAAGATGCTACCATGTTAGATAAAGAGCAATGGATAATGAACTGTGAGGAAACCCTAGGTTGAGAGAGTTCACATAAAGACATGATGTTAAGACACAAAAGGATACCCCAATTGGTACATGTAGCGAATGATCGGATCTAAAGGAAACCAAGTTCAGACTTGTGTGAGGAATATCAAGGCTCTATAGATGCCGAAAAATTGTTACCATAATTATGAGAAAATTAATTAGTGTTTGTAACCCGAGTTCAGGCTTATGATAAGTGGTGACCAAGAAATGAAATTGTATATAGCATGGGCTTTAGTGACCCGTAATCGGGCCCATGTGAGAGGCAATGGCAAAGAGATGTTCCATATAGTGATGGGAGTTTGTGACCTTTGACCGGACCCATAAGAAAGGCATCGACTAGGGAAATATGTTCCTCACTTAGTAGGAGAACTGTGACCCGTGTCCAAACTTGTGTGATAAGTTATGGTCGGGGAAAGATGTCTGATAAGTGATTATTGCAACTTATTTTTAGCTTATTTAATTCTTGTTTTAATGTGTATTTTCACTACTTTAGTTAGATTTTATGCGCTTTTTCTATTTTGATGTTTTCAAAAAATAAGAAAGTAATGGACCCAATTGGAGTGAAAAGATCAAGAATTGCACGAAAAGGAAGCTCCCCATACAAAATACCTGAGGCCAACACGGTTGTGTCGTGTCAGTTGACATGAGTCGTGTTGGCTAAATTTCTTACGCCAATACAAGGAAGTCGAGGACAACACGGGTTGGCCATGTCCTATGACATGGGTTGTGTTTCCTAACACGACCCCCCATGTCAGGTGACACACCCGTGTTGCACCCCGATTATGAAATCAAGAGTTTTTGGGGTGTTGTTGTGACTTTTGGTTGTTTGAAATTGATCAAGACTTAATATTAGTGGACCTTAATGATAGTGCATGCATTATGACTAATCATGAGTGATTAATTGTTGGTTTTGTATAAATAATGCACCTGAGCTTAAGGATAGAGGGACATAAGTTACTTCACTTCCATACTCTTACTTTGCAACTTTCAGTTTAGGTGTTTGGTGTTTTTTCTATTGTAATTTCTAAACTTATTTTCATTCAAGTATTATTTCATTTAAGTTTATTTTCTATTGCAATCGTCTTTACTTCATGTACTTTATGTATGCTATGTTTAGTATTTGCTTGTTTTCGATCAAATTCACCATGAGTGAGTAGTTTTCTAAGGACAAGGGATTGTAAGGTTCTATCTCACGACTATCCCTAAATTTATTTATCCGAGTAGGAATCATTAGAATTATGAGTGTTTTTATTTTAGTATCCAAAATCTTAAATATATTTGTGTCGGATAGCAAAATCAGAGGCAACCCAGATGTCTACCATTCCCTTGTTGTGTTATAAGTGATAAAGGGTAGCTAAATCTCTTGAAACTATTTGATTATTCACTTAGTAAATGTTAGTGAACATTAATAGGAATGTGTGTAATTGAAGAGTAGGGTTTGACATTAGTGATCTTCCAAGTTAAGGGAATTGAAATGAGTAAAATCCTAATGACACAATTAATGTTACAAACTTTCTCTATGATTGAGTATGTTGCTCCTTGATTTAGTTATTAAGAAATAACATGTGATTCATTGAGAATTGATTTAATGATTAAAAACAATTTCTTAAAAGATGCTCCCATGTTAGATAAACAGAAATGTATAATGAATTGTGAGGAAACCCTAGGTTGAGAGAGTTCACATAGAGATATGATGTTAAGACACAAATGGATACCCTAGTTGGTACATGTAACGAATCATCAGTTCCAAAGGAAACCAAGTTGAGACTCATGTGAGGAATCCCAAGGCTTCATAGATGTGGAGAAATTGTTACCATAATTAGGAGAGAATTAATTAGTGTTTGTAACCCGAGTTCAGGCTTAAGATAACTGGTGACCATGAAATGACATTGTATATAGCATGGACTTCAGTGACCCGTGATCGGACCCATGTGAGAGGCAGTGGCTGAAGAGAGATGTTCCATATAGTAAAGGGAGTCTGTGACCTTTGACCGGGCCCATAAGAAAGGCATCGATTGGGGAGACATGTTCCTCACTTAGTAGGAGAATCCGTGACTCGTGTCCAAACTTGTTTGATAAGTTATGTCCGGGGAAAGATATCTGCTAAGTGATTACTGTAACTTATTTTTAGCTTATTTTATTCTCATTTTAATGTGTGCTTTCATTGCTTTAGTTTGATTTTATGCATTTTTTTTCTCTTTTGATGTTTTCACAAAATAAGAGAGTAATGAATCCAATTGGAGTGAAAAGATCAAGAATAACACGAAAAGGAAGTCTCCCCATACAAAATAATGAGGCCAACACGGTTGTGTTGTGTCAGTTGACATAAGTCGTGTTGGCTAAAGTTGTTGCGCAAATACAAGGAAGTCAGGGACAACACGGGTTGGCCATGTCCCATGAAATGGGCTATGTTTCCTAACACGACCCCCCATGTCAGGTGATACACTCGTGTTGCACTCAGTGACGGTTATGAAATCAAGATTTTTTGGGGCGTTTTTGTGACTTTTGGATGTCTGAAACTGCTCAAGACTTAATGTTAGTGAACCTTAATGATAGTGCATGAATTATGAGTAATCATGAGTGATTAATTGTTGGTTTTGTATAAATAATTCACCTGATTATAAGGATAGAGGGACAAAAGTTACTTCACTTCAATACTCTTACTTTGCAACTTTCAGTTTAGGTGTTTGGCGTTATTTCTGTTGTAATTTCTAAACTTATTTTCATTCAAGTATTATTTCCTTTAAGTTTATTTTCTATTGCTATGTTTAGTCTTTGTTTGTTTTCGATCAAATTCACCATGAGTGAGTAGTTTTCTAAGGACAAGGGGTTGTGAGATTCTATCTCACGGTGATCCCTAAATTTATTTATCCGAGCATGAACCATTAGAATCATGAGAATTTTTATTTTAGTATCCAAAATCTTAAATATATTTGTGTCGGCTAGCGAAAGCAGAGGCAACCTAGATGTCGATCATGTACCAAAAATAAATGATTTGATATCAGATTGTAGATTGCTAAACAACCGATAACGGGACACAATCGACAAGGTGTACTACATATTTATATATTTTTCTATAATTTTCTTCGATATTCTCGTGTTCAACTTCAGATGATCAATAAGGTGAGTCAATATAGATGATCACTACCCCATGTCCTATTTTTATCATCTGTCAATTTCATTTCAATTTGCATTAAATCATCAAAATTTTGATCGCTTTAGCTAAATACCATTAGGATAAAAATCACCACTCCCTGTGGATTCGATCTTATTATACTACTTTTACGTTATTGGGCATTTTCGACCTTGCATAACAAGTTTTGGCGCCGTTGTCAGGGAGATAAATTTGATATTGAAATTTTGTTCCAATAAAGTTTAGACTAAGGAACTTTTATTTTTTTCTAATTTTATTTTGTATCCGAAGAACTCGTTCAATTGGAAGCTTGGTTGAACCAATAAACTAGATCGAGCATTTCTTACACAAGAAACACTGACTCTTAGCTTTGCAGCAAATGACTTATCAAGAGGTAGATGCCAAACCACTAAAAGACTATGTGGTTCCCACCGATGAAGAACTGCATAATAGCATTAAACATATGTCCATAAAGGCCAGTAATTTTAAACTTAATCCTTCATTAATATGCATGGTCTAGAATAACCAGTTCTCAAGGTTACCTATGAAAAACCCGAATCTTCATCTATCTATTTTTGTTGATAACTGTGGCACTTTAAAGGACAATCGCATTGATCAAAATGCCATCCGCCTCAAATTTTTCCCATTATCCCTAAGGGACCGAGCCCGAGCATGGATCCAGTCTTTTCCTGGCATCTTTATAACCTCATGGTCAGAACTTAAGGTAGCCTTCCTTGCGCGGTACTTTCTGCCAAGAAAGATATCCCAAGTGAGAAGAGAGATCAATAAGTTTAGACAAGAGGACGAGGATTCTCTCTTTGATGCTTGGGAGTGTTTCAAAGACTTGTTGTGACTTTGTTCGTTCTATGGGTTAGATAAATGGTTGATAATACACACATTTTATTATGGTCTCCTCTATTCTACGAGGAAGAATTTAGATGTCACCGCCACTGATGCACTCATGAATAGCCCGCAAGACGTGGCTTATAATCTGATCGATGATATGGAAAAGAACCACCATTCGTGGGGAAATTCTTGAGAGAAAAGTGTTAAAGCCCCTCAAAAGGGATGGCTTTATGAGGTTGGCCAGTTTGATCACATGAACGTGAAGGTAGACACACTCTACCAAAAGATTGAAAATTTGACCGTAGCCTCATCTACACTTGCACCTATATTATTTGTAACTCCCACCACCCCAACGGGCCCCTACTGTGAGGTCTACGGGGTAAATGGATATTCTGTTGGGGATTATCAAATGATTTTGGTTGTGGGATCCAATCATGACACTATTAACTATGTTAATAATCAAAGAGGGAATCCTTATTTGGAATACCTATAACCCAAAATGGAGAGACCACCATAACTTATCTTATAAGAATAACTAGAACCAAAACATCATCGGACCATCTGGGTTCCCATAAGGCGCAACTCCTAGGAAGTCTAATCCATAGACCATGATGGAGAGTTTTGTGGCAACACCAACTCGACAAAATGATTTAAGAAATCAAAACCTTCATACCAATGAGGTAATTAGGCAACTGACCACAAAGATTGAGTCCATGTACATCCACAATAAGATGTCGGAGACACATATATCCCAAATAGCACAATAACAAGCTTCAACGTTAGTCCCTCAAGGACCTTCTCCGGGGAAGCTCGAGCAAAATCTTAGGGGACACGTAAATGTTGTGATAACAAAAAGTGGAAAATAGGTGGACAATTCTGAGAGAGGTGGGGTATGGGCGGAAATTTCTAAGAGTACAACTGAGAAAAGGATAGAGGAAAAAGAGAGTGTTGGTGAGAGAGAAAAAGAGATTAAGGAGGATGTGCCAACACCACCTGAAAAGGAGGTGGTCGAAGAGGAAAAGAAGGAAGCACCTATGTTGCTCCTTCTCCCTACAAGCCTAAAGTAAATTTCCCACAAAGTATTGTGAAAGCCAAGGTGGAGGCTCAGTTTATAAAATTCGTATATATGCTTAAAATGTTATACGTGAATGTGCCTTTCACCGAGGTCCGGTCCCATATGCCAACATATGTCAAATTTCTCAAAGAAATCCTCTCCAAAAAATCCTCTCCAAAAAGAGGAAGTTAGAGGAACATGAGATTATGGCCATGACGGCCAATACTAGTGCAATAATCCAGAGTATGCCGCCAAAAATGAACG
Source organism: Lathyrus oleraceus (assembly GCF_024323335.1). Lineage (NCBI taxonomy): Eukaryota > Viridiplantae > Streptophyta > Magnoliopsida > Fabales > Fabaceae > Lathyrus > Lathyrus oleraceus. The sequence continues at coordinate 278,917,675 of NC_066585.1, read as the reverse complement.
ATCCAGGAAGTTTTTCCATTCCGTGCCAACTGAGCACCATGAGTTTTGATAGGGCACTTTAGACTTTAGGAAATAACGTTAACCTAATGCCCCCATTCGTATGTAAAAGTTTGGGTTAAAAGAGATGAAATCTACTAATGTATCTCTGCAACTTGCATATAGATCGGCGAAGTTCCCAATAAGGGTATTAGAAGACGTGCCTTCTAAGGTAGGGCATCTCTATATGCCCACTAGTTTCCTCATCATGGATATCAAGGAAGACCCCTAAGTTCCTATCATTGTTGGTAGGCCCTTTTTATGCACTGATGGCATTATCATTGATGTGAAAGGGGTACACTAAGTGTAGAAGTATTAAATGAGAGGGTAAAGTTTATAATGACCAATCCACTGAAAGAATCGTACATGAAGGTCTTGTGTCATTTTATTGAGGTTGTAAAACCGTGTGATGAGCAAAAACCACCCGCTCTGGGTGAGAAATAAAAATCAGACGAGAAGGAAAAATATGTTAGAAAAGACAAAAGGGTTGAAAAAGATGATGAGAATGGAATGAATAAAAAAGTGATTGAGAAGTCCCTACCACTTCATAAGAGGAAGAAGAAGGGGAACAGTAAGTATGAAAAATGGTTGGATAAGTGGGAATGGTTCCCTAAGGAAGAACCACCATGAGTGTCTGATACTCAGGGACTGTCGAGCATAAACGACGTTAAATAAAGCACTTTTTGGGAGGAAACACACGTTTTTGTTATTTAACTTGTGTTTTCTTTTGCTTAATTTTATTGGATCAAATAAAGTTACAGGGGGAGAGACTCATCAAGAAGAAGCTTAATAGGAAAGGAATTGAAATAAAATTAAAGTGTAAACCCGACAAAACCAAAAGGGTTAAAAAATCAAGAAAAATGGGTGTTCATAGTAAATACCGGGACCAACACGGGTTGACTGTGTCATCTAACATGGGTCGTGTCAGCCCTAGAATTTTTTCAAAAACTCTTCCTTTCACTCGTGGACCCCACTAGCCAAACTTTTAACCAATCACAAACCACCCCACCACCCTACACGCCCCCTTTTTAGATTTTCAAAATCCCCCACTCATTTAACCTAACCATCATCTCTTTTCATCTTCAACCTTTCCATTTTCTCTCAAAATCCCTAAAACTCCATAACCAAAAACCTTTAAGCTTCAGCCTTTAACCCTTTCTCCATACCAAAAAACAATCTCCCTTCACAAAAGCTTCACCAAATCCAACCCTAAACAACATACCTTAACCAAAAAACCCAACCACAAACTTTGAAAAAATTCTCAAGTTTCTTCAACTTCAACAATGGCACCCAAGAAGTCTGCCAAGGAAAAACAACCAGAGACAACAAGAGTAAAGATAAAAAGAGGAAGTTCTTCTAATTAAAATTCTCATGGATTTGTTTTCACAAAGGAGGAGCACACAAAAAGGCATGAAAATCTTTCTCTAAGGCGTATCTTCCCAACTTGGTACGCCTATGATCAGACTCATGATACTCTATAGGTCTTAAGACTAAAGTATATAGATTATTGAATCATTGAATATGCATTATCTTATGCATTATGATTTTCCTTTTTATGCCCGCCTAACTCTAGAGTTCTTGTGTACTTTAGAGATTAATCTGTTTAAGGCATCAGACAAATCTTTGGTTGGAGGGCTTCAATTAAAAGTAACAGACACCCTGAGTTTTAGGTTGCATAATTATGACTACTGGCTTCCGGTAGAGGCCCTAGGGGAAATTATGCACCTGTAAATTGGTCGATATAAGACTACATGCTCTCCTTCTTCCATTAGACGATCCCTCTCAAAGTAGCTACTGTCACAAGCTGCCTTTTCTGAACTTTAAAGTGTGTGGAGAATCATTCCTAGAAATCTATCTACGATTCAATGAACACATCCTGTATACCATTAAACCAAAGCTTGGTTGGACCGACCATAGATAATGTGAACAACTTGCATTTGGATCCTTTGTCAGCACTGAGGTAATTAAGTCGATCGTTGATAAGTTGGACTTGCTCGTTCGGATTTCCCTTTCCGTTGTACTCCCCCAGCTTGGGAGGCTTCTACATGGATTTTGGAATTTTGTTGTCCAAAATCCGGGTGCACAGAGGATGCTTCGATTGATTCTTCGATGGTTGATTTTCTTCCTGATCTGAGGGACGAGCATGACTGCCTCGATCTCCCTCGGACTTTGGTGCTTCTTGCTCCTCTACTAATTCTCCGACTTAAGAGCTTTATCTCTCTTTGTTACAATCGGCTCGTGGACTCTTGAATAATGTTTCTTTGTGGAGGAGTATTGTGGAAACTTTTTTCAAGGTGAAACTCCATTTCTTTATTTGCTAGAGAATTCAGTTGTCAAATGATGTTGTACATGTTATTTAACAACTTGTTGGCGCCTTGCAATCCAAGGTTAGCTCGCAGAAGTTGGAATCCAAGTAAGGCTTCATGTTGTGAAACAAAAGGTGGAACCTGAGGTCGAATCAGAGGCAATTAAACAAATTCAACTATCGGAGGAGTCTGGTCCAGACCTGGATACAGCTGAACCTCTACTTCTAGATTCACAACATTTTTAGGAGAAGGTGGTTGATTTACTATTGCTTGAGCTATAGTAGTAGTGACAGCTTCTCGTACAACAACGAAATGAGTAGATTGGGATCCAATCATTACTTAGAGGTATAGGAATCATAGACCTTGAAATTTAGGAAATCAAAGTTAAAACAAAGTTAAATTGGATCGAACGCGACAAATCTTCGTGTTCGAATTTAAATGCTCTCAATTTGATGGCTTAAGAAGGTTTCGAACTGACGAATTGACTAGAGAACATGAAATTTTGGAAAATGCAGGAATCAGAAGTAGATTCCCACAGACAACACCATTTGTTTATACTGGTACAAAAAATGGAGTGAGGATCAGAGGTAATGGTAGGTCTTTGCTTCTGGTGCGGCGCATAGGGGGCTGACCTACAAGGTTTGCACTCAAGCGCTCAACTCAGTATGTGAGGGAGAATAGTGTATTGAAACTGGATTTGAAACTGAGTACCTGAATTGGCTCACTTTCTATTTATAGTAGAGATGAAATAACAAACTTTCTTTTTGTTAGGAGTAAATCTCAGAGAGCCATTGGATGCACCTGAGGTTTGAATCTTCTATTTTTGTCAGTGAGACAGTTCTTTAATGTTGAGAAGATTTTGGAAGGATTGTGGCTCCTTTAGAGTGGTCGGTCGGAACCAATATGGTCGGCCTATAACAATATTCACACACATTTTAAAATGCATGGTTTATGCTTATGCAAGACAAATTAGATCAGAACTGCACACGATAATGATTATTGATGAACTCCCTTCGCATCAGGTCGTTGTAACACCTCAAAATTTGCCCTCCTCTCTTGGGACTAGCTTAACATATTGCATATCATTTTTAGGTCATTAGGCATTGCATCTTGCATATCATGTGGTTACATTGTGCAAGTCATCCTCCTAAGTCTTGATCAGAAGATGAAGAGGTTGATGATGCAAGCTAGGGTTTCATTGATTGAGTGGACTGATCATTAACTATCTGAGGATGTGGTGGTTCAAATTAGGGTTTCATGGTTCTCAAGGAGATTGATCTTCATCTTGGTGGAAATGATACATCATCATCATCATGGTCTTGATATCATCCAGAAGATTTAAGAGATTGATCATACACCTTGAGATTAGGGTTTTGACCACTGGTCAACCCTAATCATCTGCATTGGGCCAATCAGGGCATGGCAAGGAGATGGGGTCTACAATGGATATGGGGATCATGTCATGATTATTTTGAGCTTATGGAGGCTAGGGTTTCATCCTTGAGCCCTTTCATCAGAGAATTGAGCTTCAACTGGATCAGTGCATTGCCAAATTCATCTATCAATTGAAAAAGTCAACTATGGTCAACTGTGCTTGATTTTATGGATTTGGAGGTAGGAGAGAGTTGGATACACTTCATTCATGTCGAAACAAGTTTCATTTGACATTCCAAACCTCAAGAATGAAGAAAATAAAGTCAGGAGAAAAATTGCCAAAAATAGAAAGTGACTTGTAATGGAAGTTTCCAAAAATGGAAAGTTTTTCACCACAAAATTACATGTCCAAAAAAGCTTCAAATGAAATTTTGTTCAACATGAAAGTTGTAGATCTTGCTCTCACCTTTCTAAAAAGTCCAAGAACTTGAGATTCCCATGTATGGTTGACAAGTTATGGTCCATTCATTTTCCAAAAATGCCTAAAATCAAAGTGGCATAACTTTCACGTGGAATGTCCAATTTGAGTGATTTTTCTTGGAGCAAACCATATTTCACATGTACTTTCATGTTGCATAATCAAAATTCATCAGAAATGCTCATGGCAAAAAGTCATTTTTCAAGTGTTCAAATTGGAAATTGGTGGGAAAATAGGTGAAATCTCAAAATACATGGTTTTTGAATGCAAGGCCAATTCTAACACACTCCATATGCCAATTAGAAGTTGTGTGAGCTGTCATTTGCTGTCATAGTGCTTGATTTGGAAAAGTCATTTTTGCCCTTGCACTTAAAATTGTATCAACACTAATTTCACTCATTTTTGATAATTGTGATTAAGAGGTGGATTAAGAAGTTGGTATTTAACCTTAATCATAACAGAAATGCTAACCACAATCACATTCTCCAAAGATTTGTAACTGAATTTCACCAAAACCTCTCAAAATTCTCAAAAATCTTCATCACTTTTTTCAACAATCCTTCATCAATTTGCATCGTGCTTCTTGGATTCATCTTCCACAAGATTCATTGAAGAACTGTTTTGCTAAATCGTGGCCAAAAGCTTCAAGATCTTGGACTGTTGGAAGCTTGCACAACAATGGAGTTTTGATAATTCTTGCATCTGGATCGTGCTGGAGCTAAGCTAGCTATTCCATTCAACTTCCTCGTCCTTAAGCATCATCTGTTTCACCTTCTTTCACCTGGAAACAAGCTGAATCGCATCCGCAATCTCCAAGAGGTACCATAGTCGCTTTAGTTCTTTAAGAACTTGTTGTGCTGCTGCTTGGTTGTATAAACCAGTTGAGGTAGACTCTCTTGTCTCCATGTAGTCTGGAAGACCTGGCTTGTTATTTAGCCAGGCAACTGTCTGAAGTCCTCCTTAAGAGGCGATGTTTGTGATTGTTTACTTTTGTCCCCAAGCAGGTAAAGACCTCTATGAGGCAATTGGCGGAACCCAAGGGATATGCAATCTATCCCCCGCTATTCTGTTGAGTCGTCCCTCTACTCACACCACTGTGTTGATGCAATGGGACATTAACCCAAGATCTTGTGCTGTTGCACAGTCGAGTCAGAGTCTTGAGCGTAGAAGGGTTCCTCCTTTCTGGACCCACGCTCCTTTGTTTGAAGCTCTCCCTGGCCAGGGATAAGAGCTGTGAAGTCTAATCTTCACTCACCTTTCATCTGCTTCACCCTGACTCTCAATGTCAGGGTTAAGAGCGAACAATACCCTGTACAGTTGACTTGCCTCGGCAGTCCACCCTTGTTTGAGCCTCACTTGACTGGATATAGTGTGTGCTATGTGAATGTTTGCTTTATTTCGTTGATGCTTGCATGCTTGCTTTCTTCCTGGATAGGATTAGCTTGCTGTTGTGCAAGTAGGTAGAAACCATAACATAGGGCAATGATGCATGATAACACTAGGCTCGAGTACAGCTCCCTGGTAGTGTGTCTCCCCTTTGTTTCTGGCTAGAATTTCTTTCCCTTTCAGGGGAACTACGTCGCCCTGATCCTCATACCAGATGAGGTACGTAGGCAGGAGACCGTGCGAGGTCTCTCCGGGCACTTTTCTTTCTTTTTGTGTGTGTGCTTGACAGTTATAGGCTCGAGTTCCCGACTCCCTATTAACTTGTTTGGTTGTTGTGTGTTTGGAAGCTGATGTAAGTCCATCGAGTGGCATTCGGGTTCCAGTGTGCGTGTGTTTGGTTCGGATGCCGATGTAAGTCCAGTGATTGGCGGTCGGGCTCCACGTTTGCCTTTTTGTGTGTGTTTTGGTTCGGATGCTGATGTAAGTCCAGTGGTTGGCATTCAGGCTCCCAGTTTGCCTGTGTTTGTGTTTGCTTGTTTGGCGTGCGTGAGCCGAACTACGGCATCTCTGATTCTCGTTCCAGACGAGATACGTAGGCATAGGATGCGATTTCCTAGCGAGCCCCTTCCTCTTAACCCCACCTGTGTTGTCTTCGGTGCGTGTGTGTGTGTGGTGTTTGTTTAGCAACCTATTCTTTCTTTAGAGCGTGGATCCCGTCGAGTACGACGGACGTGAGGGGTGCTAATACCTTCCCCTCGCGTAACCGACTCCCTTACCCTTTCTCTTTGGTCGCGAGACCATGCTTTTCCCAGGTTTACTCTGAGCGTTTCCTTTCCCTCTGTTGGGATAAATAACGCACGGTGGCGGCTCTGTGTTGTTTTTGTTTCAGCCCGCCGATTGTTTTTCGCGGATGCGACAGCTGGCGACTCTGCTGGGGACACCTCGAGATGTTGACCTGTGCTGGTCCATCTTCCCTAAGCGAGTCTCTCCTAGCGCTCTAGGATAGTTTAGGTTGCTTGTTTGGTGTTATTTATTGCATTTATTATTCTAACCATATATATTTGAATAAATATTTGCATGCATCACACTATCATGTTGCTATCCTCTGTACAGGTGGTTCCTCTGTTTGGGGTGGGTGTTCTGAGTGGGGCTAAAACCCAGGCCCGAGTATACACCTAGGATTAGTGTGGTCTCATGTTGCCTCCTTCATGTTAGGTCAACATGTGCCTGGCAACGTGATGTACCACAAGTCGGACGAGGTTCATTTGATAGTGCTTTCCTCTGTGGGGTACTCCACTTTGGTTGAGTTACTTCATTTGAACCATTGACTTCGGTGACCGTTATTTCCCGGATCTTTAGTTTAGACGATCTCAGGAGAGCTACAATGGCACACCCGAAAGGGCAAACCCATTGAGTATCTTTGCCCGATTGTCGAGACTATTATCCGCCTTAGGATGACCTGATTAGAATTTACCTGTGAGGGGAGGGTGATTCTTACAGATGCATGTTCAGATGGTGACTTTGATGGTGACTAATGGTTCCGTTGATCAGGGTCCTATTTATGAGTCGGATTTATGGCCGTTTATTTCCGAGACGCCGGAGTGCTGTCCGTGTTATTTATTAGTGGGGATCCGTTTATTTCAGGATTCCCCGGGCCGATTCAGAGATGGTTATGGGTATCTGCTCAGAGATTGTCTGGTGATGATGATGATGTACCTTTCAGTTCCGTTTATTTCGGAATCTCAAGTTGGATTTGTGGTTACATTTTCCTTCAGATGGTTGTGATCGGTTCAGAGATCAGGGCTATGATTCAGAGCAACAGATGATCAGAGGACTTGGAGGATGGCAATGCATTGCATTCATACATCTGCATCATTCTCATTTTGCATTCATCTGCATCAAACCTATGTCTAGCCATATGGGGAGTATTATTGATTGAGAATCTGGTTGAGAGACATCTTGAATTTCAGAATGTGGATGTCAAAATATTATCTGTCTCGATGAAGCCAGGATCAAAAGGCAGAAGCTTCCTCATATGGATAGATGGTGCATGCGTGAGTCATACTAACCCATTTGCTGTTTTGTAGGTGTCAACCGGTGCGCATAGCTTGTTTGCTCAGATATCCTGCTAGGGGCAACAAATCCAAACTGATGGATTCTCCCAACGCCGACATCCTCGAACTGAAAGAGATGGTGAGGGATTTGTTCAGTGTTGTGCAAGGGCTTGCCTTGGGGCAGAAAGCCATGGCCGAGAGATTGGAAAGGATTGAGGGCTGGATGATCAAGGAGAAAGTTCAGGGAAAGGCTCCGTCATCCGAAGTAACAAATCCCTCTGGCTCTGTAGCAAAGAAGCCCTCTGGCAATGGTCATCTTGAGAAGGAAGTTGAATCAGGTGGTGTGCAGGCCAAAGGAGAACGCGGTAAGGATCGTTATCACCCATATGCTGATACGGTAACAATCCCTACTAGTAATTAATCTGCACAACAGCGGCAATCACCACCTCAACAGAGGACACAAAAAGCAGTGGGCTAAGTGAGAAGGAGGACGACAGATCGTCATTTCAATAAGCCACCCGTGACGTATGCTGTTCTGTTCAAGAAGCTGATGGATCTTGGGTTGGTTCAGTCGAGGACGATGGTTCCGATGAGATTAGATCAAAGGCCTCCTAACTATGATGAGAACGCCAGGTGTGAATTCCATTCTGGTGCGCCTGGGCATAACATTGAGGGTTGTAGAGCCTTTAAGCATACTGTTCAAGATCTGGTGGATTCCAAGGCCCTCAATTTTACATTGTCATTGAATGTTAATGTCAATCCCATGCCGACGCATGGTCAGGCGATGGTGGGTGCAATTGCTGAAAATTCAGATCGCGTCTGTGCGATGGGGGAAGAGATTGATAGTGACCGCGAACTGGAATCGTGGAAAAAAGCCGTGCGTACCAGGGATGGGAATCCAGAATTGGAAGGCCTAAAAAGATCATCGCTGTCACTCATCCGGAAGAGTAATGATTTCTGTTTTGGTTTTATCTGCATGAAAGCCATACGTGTTGCCCGACACGTACTGGTTCATTGTAAGGGCCACCTCATGTGTTTCATTTTGCAACATTTTGCATTATAAATAAATGGATGTTTTTCAATTAAAAGCGGTGTTCCCTGTTTTTCATTTATTTTTGCAGTTTTTTAAAACAAATAAAAATGGCAATGTTTGTTTTCATTTTTTCATCTTTTTGATTTGTCTCGTTCCGACTTCGAAAAGTAATTCTCCGGATCTCATTGATAACAATTTGGTTACACCTCATATGACTTCGACAATCCGATCTATCATGTCGAAGAAGAAGGCGAAGAAGATTGTGATCTGCTGGAAGATTAGCCAGGTTGTTGAAACAAGAGGAGAAGGTGATTCAGCCGCTCGAGGGGCGATGCGAGATTGTTATTCCAGGCACCGCTGAGGTCAGAAAGTGAAAATTGGGGCCGTTTCAGAGGCGAGTCGAGAGCAGAATGGTAGCCCTGTTGAAAGAGCATGTGGATACCTTCGCCTGGTAGTGTCAGGATATGCCAGGTCAAGTACCAATGTCGTTGCGCGCAAGCTACCATGGAGAGAAGACTGTCCTCTAGAGAAGCAGAACGCCGGTGCTACTTATCAGAGAGCCATGGTGACTTTGTTTCATGATAGGATTCATCATGGAATTGAATGCTATGTTGATGACATGTTAGCAAAGTCCCAGACAGAGGAGGGGCATCTGGTGGATCTGGCCAAGTTGGTTAACTGGTTGAGACAGTTCAAACTGAGGTTGAATTCGAATAAGTGCACTATCAGAGTGCGGTCCGGTTGGATGTTGGGGTTCATTGGAAAAGAGGAATCGAGGTTGATCCTGCTTAAAAAAAAAAAAAAAAAAAAAAAAAAAAAAAAAAAAAAAAAAACAAGAAGTGCCTGAACCGAAAACAGAAAGAGGTTCGTGGTCTATTAGGTAGATTGAACTACATGTCATGGTTCACATCTCCTCTAACAGCCACAGGGGAACCCATTCAAGAAAAAAAAGAGATCAAACGGTCAGGTGAACTAATGATTGCCAAGGGGCATTGAAAGATAAAAGAATAAGTTGAAGGAGCCTCCGATTCCGATACCTCCCTATGGAAAGAGACTGTTAATCTGTACTTGACGGTCTTCGAGGGGTCTACGAGGTGTATTGGGTCAGCATGACGAGTCTTGTCGAAAAGAGCATGCAATTTACCTAAGCAAAAAGTTTATCGACTGTGAAACAATACACTCACTGCTCGAGAAAACTTGATGTACTTTGGCATAGGCTGCTCGCCGACTGAGACAGTATATGCTGGTTCATACCACTTTGTGGATTTCAAGATGGATCTGATCAGGTAGATTTCTGAAAAAGCCAGCAATGACCGGACGGGTTGCGAAAGGGCCAATGATTTTGATTGAATACGATATTCGATATACCTCTCAGAAAGCAATCAAGGGGGAGTGTATTGTCTGATTACATCGCCCCGCAACCCGTTGAGGATTATCAACCGATGAAGTTTGAGTTCCCTGATGAGGACATCTCGAGGTGCTCGAATCGAAAGATTATGAGGAACCGATCCCGGAGGAGGGGCCCGACCCCAAATCCGAACGGATTCTGATGTCTGATGGGGTTGATGTGAATGAGCTAGTACTGCTTTGGTTACACTGAAAGGATCCCACATTCCTTTTGTTGCCCGGATAACGTTTGAATGTACCAGCAAGGGTGATTGAGTAGGAAGCTTGTATCCTGGGTATCGATCTTCGGTGAGTGTGCCTACTGGGGCAACTCCTTTCTCGTTGGTATATGGGATGGAAGCCGTGCTACCGGTTGAGGTTCAGATTCCCTCTTTGAGAGTCCTGATGGACGTGAAATTGCAAGAGGCGGAATGGGTAAGGACCCGGTACGAGGAGTTAAGCCTGATTGAAGAAAAGAGGCTGGTAGCCATCTATCATGGGCAGTTATACCAGCAGCGGATGAAGCGTGCTTTTGACAGAAAGGTGCGACCTCGGGTATATCACGTAGGTGATATGGTGCTGAAAAGGATCCTTCCTCCTCAAAATGATCGAAGGGGCAAATGGACACCGAATTATGAAGGTCCATTCGTGGTCAAGAAGGTTTTCTCTGGCGGAGCCTTGTTGCTAACGACCATGGGTGGGATTTTCCATCCCCTACTGATGCAGACGCAGTTAAAAAATACTTCGTATAGAGAGACCCGCTGGACGAAAAGAATAAAATAGTCCAGGCAAAAAAGGGCATCCCGGCGAACCAAAAAACAGAATGGAAAAGGTTCGGGCAAAAATTAGGGATATAAAAAGAAAATGTACACCCGGCAAGTCGAAGACCTGAAAAGGCGACTTGGGCAAAAAAGGGTATCCCGGTGGACTGAAAACCCGAAAGGGCGGTCCAGGCAAAAGAGGGATTGAAACGAAAAACTGTGTCCCGCATGATCGTTTGCGATTTGGTTAAGGCACATGGATAATACCCGGTAGGGATCAATCGGAATCGTCTTGTTCAGAAGGCAGAAAGCACGGAGAGTCTGAGGACATGTGGGGTGTAACCGAGTTGGAACTCGATGAGATCGCGGGTTTCACATTGCCATTAGGATAGATTTTTCCTTTTGTGCAATTACCTCTTTTCAGGAATTGCTTCCTTTGTATTGCTCAATTTGAGCCACACACTTTTCCAATCACTAAAATGCATATTCAGTCAAATAATTTTGTTTTTGTTTTTCATTACCGCTTTGATTGCAAAAACATCCGATTATTGTGATAACGAATCTTTGCATTTTAAGACATACAGGTCCCTTCCAATGCATGTTTATAAGATTGAAAATTTGAAATCTTATTCGGAAGGTTGAGTGACCCAAGTGTTAAAATCTTGACACGCCTGGGGCACGGTTTTATCTAACGATCTGTTTTGTAGGTACTGTTAGATATTTTCACTCACTTGCGGGTTGTGATGTGGAAGCTTTGACAAGAGAAAGCCCCATGGAGTCCAGTCAGGGACGAATGAATATGAAGGGATGACGAAGAGACGTTGAGACGTACGACGATCCTTGGAATTAATCAAGAAGACTCTTCAAAGTCGGAAAATTGAAAAGGTCTGTATAAGTCCTCAGAAGTTCGCTTTCCGTCGAGCGCGGAGCGGTTGGGAATACAAGATGATGGAGCAGAAAAGGTCCAGACGAGTCGGGATGCATATCCCCAAGCAGAGTCATGAGGACCAAATCCCCGGCAGATCCAAGGTCTATGGTTCCCCTAGCCGAGTCAGGATGGTTATCCCCGGCAGGTTGAAAACGGTGTTTCCTCAGCAGCCAGGCCCGAAGGTTGCTATCCCCGAGTGGAGCGGGTTTCAATGAAATATATCTCCAGCAGTGTATCCTACGTATGGATTGGATGGGTCGTCCCCAGCGGAGTAACATTCGTTTCCCTAGCAGGGTTAGGATGGTTATTCCCAGCAGGTGTCAGATCGATGCTTCTCCAGTCGCCAGGTCTGGAGGTTGCTGTTTCCCAGTGGAGCTATCTGTGAGCAGTTCCCCAGTGAAGTCGCTAGGTATCTGTGAGGGTTTCTCAAGCAGAGTTGGGATGTATATCCTCGGCAAGTCAAGGATCGAGGTATCCCCACAGGGTGTTGGTGGTTCTTATCCCCCTGCAATTCCCCGGTGGATCGGGTGCAAAGGAGGCTTTCCCTAGCAAGGGTTACCTTTTCCCAGCAGCAGTGCTATTCCCCAGCAGGGTGGTGATCAGAGTATTGTCGAGTTCCTCAGCAGAGTGTCTCGAGCTCCTCAGAAGAGTCCCTTGAGGGGGATGCCTTTTATGCATTCATCATGAAAAAATAGCATAGCATATTGCATAAAGAATCGCGTAGCATTCCCATAATTAGGGAGCATTACGCAGAAAAATCAATCATGCATCATATTGCAAGCATAAGCTAGTCTCAAACCGTGGTTATCGTTTGAGAAGTGGTCGCCTAAGGGTGAAGGTGTTGCTCCGAGGAGTGTGGCACCGTGTTTTTATCAACAGTACCTTTCCAGTAGTGCGATACTGGAGGAAACTTTTCCGTCGGACAGAGATGGAAATGAAGATCAACATCAGTGCTGCAAGCATAAGTTAACCCCAAGCCGTGGTTACCATCCAAGAATGGGTTTTGCCGGTCAGTGAAGTTGATACTCTGAGAAGTTTAGCATCATGACGTCAGATCAGCAATATACCCCAGTAGCGCGATACTGGAGGAGACTTTTCCGTCGGACAGAGATGGGAATGTTACGCGATCAGCGCGATTCAAGTCGTGGTTACCGCTTGAGATTTGGTTTCGCCGGATGGTGAAGGTGTCACTCCGAGGAGTTCAGCATCGGGATTTTGGAGTACCAGTATTTCCCAGTTAGTCCCTGGCAAGCGTCTGCCTGGTTTTGACGTATGGAGATGTCATCCCTGTGACACCAGTAAGTGTCGTGTCGATCCTTGTCTGGTCGAGTTTTCTTTGGTGTCAGTAAACATTATCGTTCGATGTCCAGTAAACGTCAAGTTTTCTCCCAGTCACCAGTAAGTGTCGTGTCGATCCTTGTTTGGTCGAGTTTTCTTTGGTGTCAGTAAACATCATTGTTTGATGCCTGTAAACATCATTGTTTGATGCCTGTAAACATCATTGTTTGATGCCTGTAAACATCATTGTTTGATGTCCAGTAAACATCATTGTTTGATGCCTGTAAACATCATTGTTTGGTGTCAGTAAACATCATTGTTTGATGTCCAGTAAACGTCAGGTTTCCTCCCAGTCATCAGTAAGTGTCTGGTCGAGCTTTCTTTGGTGTCAGGTAAACATCATTGTTCGATGTCCAGTAAACGTCGAGTTTCCTCCTAGTCATCAGTAAGTGTCTGGTCGAGTTTTCTTTGGTGTCAGTAAACATCATTGTTTGATGTCCAGTAAACGTCAGGTTTCCTCCCAGTCATCAGTAAGTGTCTGGTCGAGCTTTCTTTGGTGTCAGGTAAACATCATTGTTCGATGTTCAGTAAACGTCGAGTTTCCTCCTAGTCATCAGTAAGTGTCTGGTTGAAGGTGTACCCTCTGATATGTCGCCCTCAGAGTGGTTTGGTGTTATTTCCGACGTTGCCAGCGGAATTATCACAAGAAAGCGGAGAACGGGGTTCAAATGGAGAAAGGGAAATGTTAGGGCATTTTTTGGAGAGCGGGGTTCAAATGGAGAAAAGGAGACACGAGGTGTTTTCTGGAGAGCGGGGTTCACAATGGCGATCACAAGTTATCGTCAGGCGACTGGGGTTCAAATGGAGAATGGGGTTCATTATTTGGCAAACAAGATGTCGGGGTTCATTATTTGGCAAACAAGATGTCGGGGTTCAAATGCAGTGATCCGGGATCATTTGCGCGAAAGAAAATTTCGGGGTTCAAGAAAATAGAAAAGAGAGCAGTTATCAGAAAATTTTGGGGTTCAAGGAAAAGCATTGAAAAAAGCAAAAATAATAATCCCCAGCGGGTGTGGTGTTCAGGCCATGGTTATCCCTGTGTTACCATTTATTTTGGTATCCAGGTCGACATTCTGTTTTGGTGATCAGGCCGACTTTCTCCGTACCAGACGGATTCTTCTTTCAGAGATTGCTTCTTTGCCGATTCTGACAGGCATTGTTAATTATTTCCCATCAGAGTGCAAATTGTTCGTCTGTTCTTGGTATTCAATCACTCTTCATCCTGATCATCTGAAAGCCGAGGCTATTCATATCGACAGGTTCACAGTGGATTGAATAGGGGCAGTTGTAACACCTCAAAATTTGCCCTCCTCTCTTGGGACTAGCTTAACATATTGCATATCATTTTTAGGTCATTAGGCATTGCATATTGCATATCATGTGGTTACATTGTGCAAGTCATCCTCCTAAGTCTTGATCAGAAGATGAAGAGGTTGATGATGCAAGCTAGGGTTTCATTGATTGAGTGGACTGATCATTAACTATCTGAGGATGTGGTGGTTCAAATTAGGGTTTCATGGTTCTCAAGGAGATTGATCTTCATCTTGGTGGAAATGATACATCATCATCATCATGGTCTTGATATCATCCAGAAGATTTAAGAGATTGATCATACACCTTGAGATTAGGGTTTTGACCACTGGTCAACCCTAATCATCTGCATTGGGCCAATTAGGGCATGGCAAGGAGATGGGGTCTACAATGGATATGGGGTTCATGTCATGATTATTTTGAGCTTATGGAGGCTAGGGTTTCATCCTTGAGCCCTTTCATCAGAGAATTGAGCTTCAACTGGATCAGTGCATTGCCAAATTCATCTATCAATTGAAAAAGTCAACTGTGGTCAACTGTGCTTGATTTTATGGATTTGGAGGTAGGAGAGAGTTGGATACACTTCATTCATGTCGAAACAAGTTTCATTTGACATTCCAAACCTCAAGAATGAAGAAAATAAAGTCAGGAGAAAAATTGCCAAAAATAGAAAGTGACTTGTAATGGAAGTTTCCAAAAATGGAAAGTTTTTCACCACAAAATTACATGTCCAAAAAAGCTTCAAATGAAATTTTGTTCAACATGAAAGTTGTAGATCTTGCTCTCACCTTTCTAAAAAGTCCAAGAACTTGAGATTCCCATGTATGGTTGACAAGTTATGGTCCATTCATTTTCCAAAAATGCCTAAAATCAAAGTGGCATAACTTTCACGTGGAATGTCCAATTTGAGTGATTTTTCTTGGAGCAAACCATATTTCACATGTACTTTCATGTTGCATAATCAAAATTCATCAGAAATGCTCATGGCAAAAAGTCATTTTTCAAGTGTTCAAATTGGAAATTGGTGGGAAAATAGGTGAAATCTCAAAATACATGGTTTTTGAATGCAAGGCCAATTCTAACACACTCCATATGCCAATTAGAAGTTGTGTGAGCTGTCATTTGCTGTCATAGTGCTTGATTTGGAAAAGTCATTTTTGCCCTTGCACTTAAAATTGTATTAACACTAATTTCACTCATTTTTGATAATTGTGATTAAGAGGTGGATTAAGAAGTTGGTATTTAACCTTAATCATAACAGAAATGCTAACCACAATCACATTCTCCAAAGATCTGTAACTGAATTTCACCAAAACCTCTCAAAATTCTCAAAAATCTTCATCACTTTTTTCAACAATCCTTCATCAATTTGCATCGTGCTTCTTGGATTCATCTTCCACAAGATTCATTGAAGAACTGTTTTGCTAAATCGTGGCCAAAAGCTTCAAGATCTTGGACTGTTGGAAGCTTGCACAACAATGGAGTTTTGATAATTCTTGCATCTGGATCGTGCTGGAGCTAAGCTAGCTATTCCATTCAACTTCCTCGTCCTTAAGCATCATCTGTTTCACCTTCTTTCACCTGGAAACAAGCTGAATCGCATCCGCAATCTTCAAGAGGTACCATAGTCGCTTTAGTTCTTTAAGAACTTGTTGTGCTGCTGCTTGGTTGTATAAACCAGTTGAGGTAGACTCTCTTGTCTCCATGTAGTCTGGAAGACCTGGCTTGTTATTTAGCCAGGCAACTGTCTGAAGTCCTCCTTAAGAGGCGATGTTTGTGATTGTTTACTTTTGTCCCCAAGCAGGTAAAGACCTCTATGAGGCAATTGGCGGAACCCAAGGGATATGCAATCTATCCCCCACTATTCTGTTGAGTCGTCCCTCTACTCACACCACTGTGTTGATGCAATGGGACATTAACCCAAGATCTTATGCTGTTGCACAGTCGAGTCAGAGTCTTGAGCGTAGAAGGGTTCCTCCTTTCTGGACCCACGCTCCTTTGTCTGAAGCTCTCCCTGGCCAGGGATAAGAGCTGTGAAGTCTAATCTTCACTCACCTTTCATCTGCTTCACCCTGACTCTCAATGTCAGGGTTAAGAGCGAACAATACCCTGTACAGTTGACTTGCCTCGGCAGTCCACCCTTGTTTGAGCCTCACTTGACTGGATATAGTGTGTGCTATGTGAATGTTTGCTTTATTTCGTTGATGCTTGCATGCTTGCTTTCTTCCTGGATAGGATTAGCTTGCTGTTGTGCAAGTAGGTAGAAACCATAACATAGGGCAATGATGCATGATAACACTAGGCTCGAGTACAGCTCCCTGGTAGTGTGTCTCCCCTTTGTTTCTGGCTAGAATTTCTTTCCCTTTCAGGGGAACTACGTCGCCCTGATCCTCATACCAGATGAGGTACGTAGGCAGGAGACCGTGCGAGGTCTCTCCGGGCACTTTTCTTTCTTTTTGTGTGTGTGCTTGACAGTTATAGGCTCGAGTTCCCGACTCCCTATTAACTTGTTTGGTTGTTGTGTGTTTGGAAGCTGATGTAAGTCCATCGAGTGGCATTCGGGTTCCAGTGTGCGTGTGTTTGGTTCGGATGCCGATGTAAGTCCAGTGATTGGCGGTCGGACTCCACGTTTGCCTTTTTGTGTGTGTTTTGGTTCGGATGCTGATGTAAGTCCAGTGGTTGGCATTCAGGCTCCCAGTTTGCCTGTGTTTGTGTTTGCTTGTTTGGCGTGCGTGAGCCGAACTACGGCAGCTCTGATTCTCGTTCTAGACGAGATACATAGGCATAGGATGCGATGTCCTAGCGAGCCCCTTCCTCTTAACCCCACCTGTGTTGTCTTCGGTGCGTGTGTGTGTGTGGTGTTTGTTTAGCAACCTATTCTTTCTTTAGAGCGTGGATCCCGTCGAGTACGACGGACGTGAGGGGTGCTAATACCTTCCCCTCGCGTAACCGACTCCCTTACCCTTTCTCTTTGGTCGCGAGACCATGCTTTTCCCAGGTTTACTCTGAGCGTTTCCTTTCCCTCTGTTGGGATAAATAACGCACGGTGGCGGCTCTGTGTTGTTTTTGTTTCAGCCCGCCGGTTGTTTTTCGCGGATGCGACAGTCGTTAATTGACTCTTTAGCTTCAATATGTGATCACTTATATGTTTTGCAGCATACAATTGTTATTCTTGAAGGATTGTCACAATATTTCAATCATGTCAATGTTATCTCTGTTACCGAAGGCAATATAAAATTAGTACAAACAGGGGGCGAGGGAGTTCAAGAAACTTACTTTTTTTGACATAACATCTATCAACTTTACTCAACCCAAAAAACTCTAGTGATTCTCCTTTTATAGATGCATATGGATCAATGATTTAAAAATTGGACCAAACTGTCTGGTTCAACTGGTTGGATCGAGAATCGATAATGAATTTGATCCGACCATCCTTATAAAACCGCAAGTAGGTCAAGATCAGAGTAAAACTGAAAAATTCGGATTGAAATGTCTAGATAATCATCAGGTTGTCCCTTTCAAACAATAATCATTATGTCGCTGCTTTTAAACTAGCCACATCATCTCTTTCAAACATAACCAAATTAATAGTGTCCGTCATCGTTCAAGTGTGACTTGTCAATCGTCATTCAACTTGCATTTGCTTGCCATAGTTTCACGTTTCTTCGTCTTTTAAGGTTTACGTTCTTTATTTATTTATTTTAGGTACTATGTTTTCTTTAATTTTAGTTTGATTTGTTCAAAATTAAATATATTATTTTGTTTATTTTTTTGTATAATATCCTATTTAATTTATGTATTCTATATTATTTGAGTATTATTTTAGATATTGTTCTGGGCCGGTCATACCCCTCTGAAGTCGACCACTATGGGATAGTCCAGTCTGATTCGTAACTCCTAGGCTGACTGCGCAGTTATGTCCCTAAAAGTATTCTCCTAACCGTAGGGTTATCCTATACCTTGTTGCAGAAGATTTTATGCCTTACGCACATCCAACATTCCTTCGCATTCTATGCTGGAAAAATATCGAGGTCGTTATTCCTCTCCCCTATATATAGGGAATGACATTGTTTCAGGTAGCAGTTTCAAACAAAATTTTAATACTCTCTACTCTTTCACATACTGACTTGCGTGTTAAAGTACTAACCTTGTAGGTACACCTCTTCTCTGCTGCATTTGAAGCTCTACCCTTCCGCAACTTTAGCATTTCTCTCTATTTCTGATTCCAGAATTGAACAAATATTATTATCTATAATTTTGTTTTTGGTTTTAATTATTTTATCTTATTTTATTATAATTTTTTAGTTTATTCAAATTATTTTTGATTTAGTGTTGGAATTAAGCTTATCCTAATTGTCTTATTACATTTATTATTGATCTCGTTGTATTAAATTTATAATAGATTTTCAAAATATTTATTTTATTAAATTGTGAAGATGTATAACTTATCTATGAAATTTAATTATATATTATCAATTTATTTAATAAAAACCTATCAATTGAACTTTGAACCAAAAGTCTTGTTGTGTGCCTCAAATATTGCAGTCACGAGACAACGATGACTTGGGATTTTTCCACTCACACTATGTGGTTTTGAACGTGGTGGGAGTGACACGTTCAGTCAATTGCAATGTCAAGATTGATTCAAGTTGGGTCATATAGTTACCATATTTTATCATCATTTAAACCAACATTATCAAGCACTTTCCCATGCTGACATGCGTAATTACACTAGTCTTTAGTCTACTTATGCAAACTCAAATACATCATATAGATTTATATATGGTTATCCCAATGCTTGGCCTTGCCACAAACTAATCCTCGCACTTCCATGCCCTAATTCTTCCTAACGCCTAATGATATGATCACCATTGTCGCCCCCCATACATAAGTTCCTAATCCTAATTGTTAGTAATTTAGTTTTCATAATAACAGAAATTCAAAAGAATGGAACATTTTTCTCTAAATTTTCTCTCTTCTCACACTCCGACATGCATAACTATGCAAATATGTAGCCTGATTTTTCTTCCATGAAGGTTTCTGTGGAATGATATCGACTTTTAAAACATTCCCATTAAAGTATCTTTTCTAGTTAGAAGCCTTCGAGTTCGAAAATGTTAAGAACTTTGTTTTGAGATTGGGAAAAAATATTTTACCCGCCAGAGGGAACTTTTGTAAAAAAGGAGTGAAAATTGAATCCTTTACCTATGCAATTTTGAACTAGAGATGTAAGAACATCTCTTCATGCAGTGTAATTTTGCTAAGCTAGTTTGGTTGTCATCTAGTCTTAGGACCCATGATTCCTTAAACTCTTCTTAAAATAGTTGGCTGATGTGTTTGTTGAAATGGAAATATAATAAAGGGACCCGATTGTTTTGTTCTTTTTTGTAAAAACTGTGGTTTTATACAAGCATTGCCTTGGTTACGTGAAGGTTTCCAGTTCAATCTCCATTAGAGGTATTTTGGGAACTTTGTTAAATCTATATGACATAAATTAAATAAGTAATAATGTGAATGTTAGGTTATTTTCGTGACATATTGTGATCTATGCCTCAAATACATTATCAAAAGAGCGAGGATTCATGCATCACCACTTGGATGCAGGGAAAAATATGGTCAAATTTAATATATAAACCATATATTAATAGATACGAATCATAACAATTTTTATATCAAATAGATTTAGGTTCCATGAGTACATGAGCAGAGAGCATGAGATTAGAGGTAAACTATCCTCATTTCCATTAGGCTTTTTGTCACACTACAGAACTGTCTGATTGGATAACAGTTTTATAGCTAAATGGAATGGTTGAGTGCATAGACCTCTCATTGGACTTAGCTGAACGGTCAAACTCATCACGGTCTATTTATAGACAAAAGCTCAATCAGATAATTATTAATAAGTGCTTAATAACAATGGATCATAATTTATATTAATAATAATTTCTAATAATTGATTATTGCTAATCCATAATTGATTAATTAAATAAATAATTCAACATTCTCCCACTTGGATAACAATAATCAATTATTAAAATTATATAAATTTTAATACTAGAATTTTAATTATGATCAAAACACTTGTTTACAAAACAAAAAGTAAATTTCAACATCCGATAGGAAAAACATATCATACAAGTCAAAGAAATACATTTTATATTAAAATGATGAATTTAGAGAAACATATTTCATATGAGAAAAACATTTTATTAAAGAATGGTCCAAGCATCTTAAGATGCTATAACAAACTCTCACTAACCAAAAACATCAAAGACTTAATCAAATAAATAAGTTACAATGCTCATATAAGTATGTGGTTAGTGAATCTACCAATAAATTCTCAATTTCATAAAAGTCGTACAATTTTCACATAAGTCGAGGAATAGTAATTATATATAGGTGCAACCTATTATAAGAGTAATTACATATAACAATAAGGATTTTCATAACACAAGATCATAATTGAAGGAATAGTGGTATTATACTTGTACTTTTATATCTATGACCTTACAAAATGTGAAATCTTGGTGAAACAATAGCACAATATAATTATTGCATACTTATAAATTTTTGTGATAATCCAACAAACTCAAATATCAAATTATGATGCATACTGAGATTAAAAGAATTATATATATTAAACATTAAGTTATGATGCTTACTGAGATTAAAAGAATATATATATATATATATATATATATATATATATATATATATATATATATATATATATATATATATATATATATATATATATATATATATATATATATATATATATATATATATATAATATATATATATATATATATATATATATATATATATATATATATATATATATATATAAGGCCGGTCCTGTGCAAGTGAAGCATGTGCTGCAGCACAGGGCCCCAAATATTAGAGGGTCCCAATTTTTGAAATTTTTAATTTTTTTTCATAAATATTAATAAAAATAAATAAAATATTATTAAAAAAGTTCAATAATTGAAAGAAATGTTATGATAAAAATTCAATACATACAAAAATCAAAATTGATCAAAATTCAAAATAATTATAATTAAATTTATTTTTTAATTAATATATAATTGTATTTTTGATATTTTTTTTAATTATTATAATTGTATTTTAAAAAAAAAATGAGCCAATTTTTATAATTAGAACGAGGCGTCCGATATGATTGGGTCGGTCATATATATATATATATATATATATATATATATATATATATATATATATATATATATATATATATAATATATATATATATATATATATATATATATATATATATATATATATATATATATATATATATATATATATATATATATATATATATATATATATATATATATATATATATATATATATATATATATATATATATATATATATATATATATATATATATATGATAAATGAGAACATGTATACTACAAAATTTAAAATAATCATTGTACACAAAATAAAAAATAACATATCCTGAGAGACTTTAAATTTCAGTCTCATTATGTTATATTGAGATATATATACATTGTATACACACTCCCACTAATCTCATTAGAGCCTACTAATATATAAATACTTAATGATATAATACTCAACAGTGGGATATTTAATTGTTATTGCAAAATTGTTGACAAAAGTGGTTCTACAATTTATCAATATTTCAAAAAATTTAACCACTTATTTTGTACATTAATATAGCATATCTATTAGTATAAGTGGGTACAGAATAACCATATTGTTGGTGATTTTAGTATCATCAATGTATTTTAGTAGTAATGTGATTTACTATAGGCCGATGCAATTATGCGTTAAAGTTTGGAAACGAGTTAGGGGTAGTGCGGAGTGCACGCTCGTCGAGTAAACGTATAATTGAATGCGAATAATTGAAACGGGGTTCCAACGTTCGAAATTTTCTTTTGAATTTCGAATCCTTTCCCAACCGACGTAACCGTTTCTGAACAGTTACGTCTTTTCGGTTTCTATTATTGATCTCCTATATAAGGAGTCATTTGGCCTCAGTTTGAAAAGTGATAACGAAATCAAACTTTCTCTCTACATTCCTTAACATCTCTCTTTGCCAGAAACAAATTGTTCTTCAAGAATTATCCCCACAAAGATTTCGTGAACCCAGGCAAGAATAGGGTCGAAATACTTTGTTCGGAAAGTGTACGAACACGATTCTTCGAAGTTATCCAGGATTATCATACCCATTTTTCTAACAAACGAACAAAGTATTTTCTGATAATCATGGCTGGAGGAAGCACCGTCAAGGACAAGACTTCAGGCGTTGGCAAAAGAAGATGCATTTCATGTTGACAACGTTGAAGGTGGTGCACGTCCTGTCTACACCGATTCCAGAACTTCTGGAGGAAGACACGGTTGAAAATCTGAGACGTAGATCAAAATGGGAGAACGACGACTACATATGCAGAGGGCACATTCTTAACGGTATGTCTGATCCCTTATTTGATATTTATCAAAACATAGAATCTGCAAAGGAATTGTGGGATTGTCTCGAATCCAAGTACATGGCAGAGGACTCATCCAGTAAAAAGTTCCTGGTAACCGATTTCAACAATTACAAAATGGTTGAATCGAGGTCTGTCATGGAACAATTCAATGAACTCCTCCGAATCCTTGGACAATTCACACAACACGGATTGAAGATGGATGAAACAATATCTGTCTCAAGCATCATAGACAAGTTGCCTCCTTCGTGGAAGGATTTCAAACACAATCTGAAGCATGGAAAAGACGAACTGTCTTTGATCCAACTTGGAAGTCACTTGCGCATAGAAGAATCTCTAAGAGCGCAGGAGGATGACAAAGGAAAAGGCAAAGAAATTGCTGGACCCTCGGTTAATATGGTCGAAGAGGGTGGTAAGAACGGTAACAACAAAAACAAAGGAAAGAAGCGTGCTTTCAAGAAGGATTGTCGTTCCGGCAAAAAGCATGATAACGCGAATGCAAGTGGTTCAGGAAAGGGGTCTAAGGACCAATCCGAAAACCAAGGTCAGAAATCAATTCGTGATTTGAATAGTTTGATTAAACATTCAGTTTCACTAAATTCTGAAGCATTCTATATGCAGGATGATGCTATCGCGTGGTGGATTGATTCTGGCGCTACAACACATGTTTGCAAGGATCGTTTCTGGTTCAAGACTCTTGTTCCAGTGGAAGATGGTTCTGTCCTCTACATGGGAGATGATCACTTCGCTCCAGTTGAAGGCAAAGGAAACGTGGTGCTAGAATTCAGTTCTGGAAAGACTATTACTTTGTTTAATATTTTGTATGTTCCTAAACTACGTAAGAATTTGATTTCTGGTCCTGTATTAAACAAGCTTGGATACAAGCAAATGTGTGAATCCGATAAATATGTTTTATCGAAGTCTGGTGTGTTTGTAGGATTTGGATATTATAATAATGGTATGTTTATGATGAATTTGAATGGAGTTCCTAATGATTCTGGCTCTGTATTTATGTCCTCTTCGAATGTTATCAATTCATCGTTATGGCATGCTCGTCTAGGACACGTACATTATAAAAGAATGCATGAAATGTCTAAAGATGATTTAATTCCTGTTTTTGATAAAAATGTAGAAAATTGTAAAACTTGCATGTTAACAAAGATCACTAGGCAACCTTTTAAAAGTATAACAAGGAAATCTGTCATTCTTGAATTGATACATAGTGATTTATGTGATTTGCATGCTACTCCATCATTAGGACATAAAAAATATTTTGTCACTTTCATAGATGATGCATCTAGATTCTGCTATGTTTATTTGCTGCACGCTAAGGACGAATCCTTAGATAAATTCAAAATTTATAAAACTGAAGTTGAAGTGCAACAGAATGTGTTGATTAAAACATTACGTACAGATAGAGGTGGTGAATATTATGATCCTGTATTTTTCCAATCCGTAGGAATCATTCATGAGACTACGGCACCATATACACCTCAACAAAATGGTGTGGCTGAAAGGAAAAATAGAGTGCTTAAGGAAATGGTGAATGTCATGTTATCTTACTCTGGTTTGAGTGAAGGGTTTTGGGGAGAAGCTATGTTAACGGCTTGCTATTTGTTAAATAGGGTTCCTAATAAAAGGAACAGGACTACCCCATATGAACTTTGGTATAAGAAACGACCCAACTTAACATTTCTACGTATTTGGGGTTGTAGAGCCGTGGTTAGACTCCCGGACCCAAAAAGGAAAACTTTGGGTGAAAAGGGTGTAGCTTGCATCTTTGTTGGATATGCTGAGCACTCCAAGGCCTATAGGTTTTATGTTATAGAACCTAATGACTCGATTTCTATTAACACGATTATAGAATCGAGAGATGCCATATTTGATGAGAATTGTTTCTCTTCTATACCTAGACCAAAGGACTCTATACCTAATTCAGATGAATCTCTAAGGGATGATCATTCAAATGATGTGCCAAGTAAGACACTTGAACCCCGTAGGAGCAAAAGAGCTAGAAAATCTAGATCTTATGGATCTGATTTTCAACTATATTTAGTTGAGGGATCAAAGGATCAGATTGACACTCAATACTATTATTGCTATAGTATAGAGGAGGATCCAAGAACGTATGATGAAGCTGTGAAATCTCGAGATTCTGCTTTTTGGAAAGAAGCAATTGACGAAGAGATTGGTTCTATCATGGAAAATAATACTTGGGTATTATCTGATTTACCACCAGGTTGCAAACCATTGGGTTGCAAATGGATCTTCAAAAAGAAGATGAAAGTCGATGGTAAAATTGACAAGTTTAAAGCTAGATTAGTTATCCAAGGCTTCAGACAAAAGGAAGGGATTGATTATTTCGATACCTATGCTCCTGTTGCCCGTATCACTACTATTAGATTGTTGATTGCCTTGGCGGCTATTCATAATCTAGTGATTCATCAAATGGATGTCAAAACAACATTTCTGAATGGTGATTTGGAGGAAGAAGTGTATATGAAGCAACCTGAAGGATTTGTAATGCCTGGTAATGAGCATAAAGTGTGTAAGCTAGTTAAGTCGTTGTATGGGCTGAAACAAGCTCCGAAGCAGTGGCATCAAAAGTTTGATGAGGTTGTTTTGTCTAATGGTTTCATTCTAAACCAAGCTGACAAATGTGTATATAGCAAATTTGATACTTCCGGTAAAGGAGTTTTCATTTGCTTATATGTTGATGACATGTTGATCTTTGGCACCGACCAAAATCAAGTTGATAAAACAAAGAATTTCTTGTCATCAAAGTTCTCCATGAAGGATATGGGAGAAGCGGACGTTATTCTTGGTATTAAGATTAAACGGGAGAATAAGGGGATTGTAATTACGCAATCTCATTATATTGAGAAAATACTCAAGAAGTTCAATTATGAAAGTTGTTCTCCAGTAAGTACTCCCATGGATCCGGGAGAAAAGCTTATGCCAAATACAGGTAAACCTGTGGATCAACTCGAATATTCAAAAGCTATAGGCTCTTTGATGTATGCTATGATTAGCACTAGACCGGATATTGCTTATGCGGTTGGAAAGTTGAGCAGATTTACTAGTAATCCTAGTAGACATCATTGGCATGCGATAACTAGGGTATTCAAGTACTTGAAGGGTACAATAAATTATGGATTGTCATATATGGGATTTCCTTCGGTGTTAGAGGGTTATTCAGATGCTAGTTGGATAAATAATGCTGAAGATTCATCCTCTACAAGTGGATGGGTGTTCTTGCTTGGGGGAGGTGCCATCTCATGGGCTTCCAAGAAGCAAACATGTATAACTGGTTCCACAATGGAATCTGAGTTTGTAGCATTAGCTGCTGCTGGTAAAGAAGCGGAATGGCTAAGGAATTTGGTATATGAGATTCCGATATGGCCTAAACCGATATCACCAATTTCTATCCGTTGTGATAGTACTGCCACATTGGCTAAAGCTTATAGTCAAATATACAATGGAAAGTCTAGACATTTGGGTGTTAGACATAGTATGATTAGGGAATTAATCATGAATGGGGTGATATCTATTGAGTTTGTTCGGTCGCAACAAAACTTAGCTGACCACTTGACGAAGGGGTTAGCTAGAGACTTAGTGAAGAAGTCGGTAATTGGGATGGGATTAAAGTCCATTTAAATCTATTAGCTATGGTATACCCAATTCCCTTCTAATACAACATTAGAAGCAGAATTCAATGTGGAAAGATCATAGTTAGAGATTGGAGCAATTGTGTTTATCTTCCCAAGGTATGTGCTCAGACCTGCAAGTGATGGCTAGGTTGAATTATATCTTCTTAATGGTTCTTTTGGAAAATTGCAAATGCAGGTGCAAGATTAAAAGAATCACCTATGTGAGCATGAAGTTTTGCCGCTTCAAGAAGCTTGGACTTGGCTTCCTATATGCTTATTAATGGATAAGGACACATGGCTTGTAAAGTGTCAAGTATGAATAGTAGAGTATTGTAAGAAACATATGTGTACTATATCTTCAGACACTCAAATGGATTGACGGGTTCAATCGCTATGACACCCCGATTTTCGAGTATTTTGAATGTGTATTTGTACTAAGATGAAAATTCAATCGCAAGACATTTTCATTTATGCATTTGTTTGATCGTTATACCTGTGTGTTATACCCTTGTATATACAATTGTATATACTGAGTAAATCAAGGATTACACTAAAATGGGGGGGATTTGTTGGTGATTTTAGTATCATCAATGTATTTTAGTAGTAATGTGATTTACTATAGGCCGATGCAATTATGCGTTAAAGCTTGGAAACGAGTTAGGGGTAGTGCGGAGTGCACGCTCGTCGAGTAAACGTATAATTGAATGCGAATAATTGAAACGGGGTTCCAACGTTCGAAATTTTCTTTTGAATTTCGAATCCTTTCCCAACCGACGTAACCGTTTCTGAACAGTTGCGTCTTTTCGGTTTCTGTTATTGATCTCCTATATAAGGAGTCATTTGGCCTCAGTTTGAAAAGTGATAACGAAATCAAACTTTCTCTCTACATTCCTTAACATCTCTCTTTGCCAGAAACAAATTGTTCTTCAAGAATTATCCCCACAAAGATTTCGTGAACCCAGGCAAGAATAGGGTCGAAATACTTTGTTCGGAAAGTGTACGAACACGATTCTTCGAAGTTATCCAGGATTATCATACCCATTTTTCTAACACATATGAAACTCAATATTTATCAATAGCATATTTTTATTTAAATTTGAGTTTCATAGTTAACCACATATTCAGCATTTAAAATTAAGGAGATTGTTAATTTTCACATATAAATTCTCCTTATAACCAATAAAAAATTTAAAAGAATTTTCACAAACAAAATAACTTTTACATAAAAGAGTACGATGGTGATATAAAACAAAATTATCATCGTATGAGATTAAATCTCTAGTATTTTAAATTATAAAATATAATTATATGGACTATTTTAATAACTCATTCAAAACTCAAGTATTACAATTAAAGTCACGGACACTTAAGACATAATTAGGTTACACGCAATGGAAATAAAAGAGACTTTAATTTTATTTTTATTTTTATTGAAGATACAACAAAATAGTCATAGACTTTCGTATATACATAAAACTATATTATCTTCAATATAAATCTCTTCACTGAACAAATAATATTTGTTTTTTATTTTTATAAAATTGACATGTTAGATTCCCCCACTTAATAGAGAAAGATAGTTGATTTACCGATTCAAGAGTTTTAAAATAATCAAACAAATATTCAATTATATTCTCTATCACATAACGATCATGTCAAGTAACGTAACACCGATAGAATATGTACGTCACTTACACAATACAAAGAGAATTGTAATCCATTTTAAATAGGACTTTTAAATAAATTATTGAATTGCATTAAATAAATATAAATTATTACATGTCTTTAAAGAGAATTTCTTATTTATTATAAATCTCAAAAAGAATTAGAAGTAAGAAATATAACAATGTACTTTATAAAAAATTGTTTCACTAAAAAATTCTAATATCGATAAGTATCAAATCACAAGTACATTTATTAATAATTAAAAAGTTATATTAACAATAACATACCGATAGGATACGATTATCATTAATATAATATTATAAATAATTATAAAATATAATTATTTTACTAAGCAAAATTTGCATAATTAGTGACAAAATTATATTAATAATATCATACCGATAGGATACGACTATTATTAATATAGTCTTAAATATAACTAAAACAAAATTAATTATTTTATTAAATAAAATTTGTACAATTGTATCCATAATAGACAGGATTTCAGTAGTACAAATTAAGATTGAATAAATAATTATACATAATAGAACTCTCAAAATAATTTTATTTAAAATGCTCTCAAAAATATTTTTATTTTAAAATAAAGTTTATTAACAAGAAATCTATAATATATATATATATATATATATATATATATATATATATATATATATATATATATATATATATATATATATATATATATATATAATTGCAGATTTTACATTTTTATAAAGGAGTATATAATATTTTAACAAATATATCCTTATATGCAATTATATAATATAAGTCACAAGGTTTCAAAAGTAATTAAATTAATTATACTAATTCCGTACGATGTGACATGCATCGTTGTTCTTGAGCTACTAAACTTTGAAAATTTTAAGGTATCATAATATCATTTCAAATGGTTCATAAGTCAATAGCAAACTATTGTAACAAATAATATAAAATATTTTAATATAAAATGACAAAATCTATATTTCAGTGCCAAATGCATCAATTGAACCGAAAAGGTGAATAATGAAACAAAACATGACAAGTGCACCTTTTTACATATCAGAATATGCACTTTTATGATTTCATTGTATAACATGATTTCATATTAGAATAAGGTTCATATAGTTCACACAATATCTATAAAATGTATCTACAAGGCTCTTATGCCAATTGCTAGAATTTAACATATAAATCATAAATCAATAGAGATATAGATAGTAACAATCTCTGTATCAAATAGATTTATGAATGAATTTGTTGTGTGCTTTAAGTTCCACGAGTACATGAGAAGAGAGCATGAGATGAGAGATAAACTACTCTCATTTTCATTAGCCTTTTTGCCACACTACACAACTGTCTATGGGATAATAGTTCTATAGTAAAATGGTTGAGGGCAGAGACCTCTCATTGGACTCAACTAATGGTTTAATCCATCATGGTCCATTCAGAAACAAAAGTTCAATCAGATAATTCATCAATTAGTGTTTAATAGCAATAGATCATAATTTATATTACTAATTATTTATAATAATTAATTATTTTTAATCTATAATTGATTAATTAAATAATTAATCCAACAAAATAAACAAAGGTTCCCTTATTTTTGCAAACGGTGTGTGGGTAAAAATATTACATCATTAGAGTAGGATTCCTTTGGAAACTCATAATATATGCACACCTACAAGAAAATCAATGAAAATAGTGGACACTATAGTTAGGAAGAAGATCATTTTTATTTGCCTACAAGAAACTAAGTAGACGGGTAAAAATGCAAAAGAACTAAACAACTCATAATTTGTGCTTTGATACACCGCCAAAGTTGGATCAAGAAATGGAGTCGAAAATATTATAGACAATTAGATGAAGAAATATATTATGGATTTCAAAAGTGTAGGAGATTGAATTATAGCCTTAAATTTTATAGTAGAATAAGACATATTTAATGTCCCTATAGTGCTCACACATCTCAGGTTATGTTCGCAAAACATATAAAAGTAATTATTTTTTTTGGAGGAATTAGAAGGCTCATTTTTTGATATACCTCTAAGAGAAAAGGTTTTTCTATTATGGGATCTTAATGGGCATGTTGGGAACGTATCAAGAGGTTTTGAGAGAGTGCATGTGGATATGGTCTTGGGTATGTAAATGTGTGGGGTAAATTTATCCTAGATTTTTTGTCAGCTTTTGATCATCTTATCACATTCAAGAATGAGGTTACATATTCTCAGTTAGATTTCTTTCTTATTAGGAAATCAGATAAGAAGATTTACTTGGATTGCAAACTTATAGTATGAGAGATTTTAACTATCCAACATAGAGTACTGGTTATGAATGTAAGAGTCAAGAGGAGAGCTAAGAGAAGAAGTCACAAGGGGGCTTCACGGATTAAGTGGTGGAATTTGAAGGGTGAAGAACAAAATAATCTTCAACATAAGATCTTCGAGGGAGGTTTTGGGTAGCCACAAGAAAGTGCAAATGATATGTAGGACAATATGGAACAAGTTGTTAGATAAGTATCAAAAGATATGTTGGAAGAATCAAGAGATTTTGGACCTAGAGGTAAATGATGGTGGTGGAACGAAGGTGTTCAGAGTAAAGTTGGAGTAAAAAAGGAATATTTTAAAGATTAATTTAGGTGTAAAAATATTGAAACTTTGAAAAATTATAAGAACACTAAGAAAGAGATCAAGAAGACAGTGAGTGAAGTAAGAACTCAAGCTTTCAAATGATTGTACAAACCCTTAGGAACTAAGAAAGACAAAAGAGTTGGATCAAGTGAAGTATGTTAAAGATGAATAAGACAAAGTTTAAGTTTAGAGAAAATGGTTGAAACTATAACTACTATAAGAGGATAGTTAAAGAAGAAGAAGAAGAAGAAGAAGAAGAAGGCAATTGTGCCCGACAACATACCTATTGAAGTACGTAAAAGTCTTTGATATAGAATCATTGAGTGGCTAATCAAACTTTTTAATGAAATTATGACATTAAAGAAAATAATTGATAAATGGATAAGAAGCAATTTATTCTCAATCTATAAGAACAAAGAGGTATAGAAATTTGTCCAAATTATTGAGGGGTTAAGCTTATGATTCATGCCATAAAACTATGAGAAATAGTGATTAAATGAAGACTAAAAAAAGAGACTCAAATAACCAAAAATCAATTTGTTTTTATGTATGGCGGGTAGACTATGAAAGAAATATATCAACTACGTTGGATGATTGAACGGTATCAGACGGATCATCAAGACTTGCACTTAGTTTACATTGACTTGAAGAAGATGTATGATGGAGTTCATAAAGGGATTTTGGGGAAAACGTGGGATAAAAAAGGGGTTATGATTGTCTATATTCAAGATATCTATGATATGTATGAGAGAGTATCAATTAGTGTAAGGATATAAGGTGGAGAGACGAACAAATTTCCCATAACAATAAGATTGCACCAAGGTTTTGCCCTAAGATCTTATCATTTTACTTTAGTTTTGGATGTATCTATGACACGTCACAAGTGCACGATTGTGCGAAGTGGTAAAAACTTATCGAACCACAGAGACCAATGGTTTAAGTAACTAATTCTGTTCTATAAGTGTATATCTAGAGGGATCAATAATTTAAGGTTTTGGTAAAAAAAAACAGTTTAAATAAGAAGCGCTTATATGAAAACAGCTTAATTGGAAAATCACTTAAATCACAACAGAGGCAAACATGAATTACGGTTATGGTTCTCACTCTAACAAGTTCATATAATTTGAGTCACTTCTATTACGAGAGTTTCAACATAATTTATAGAAAACAGATAGATGTGGGTAAACCTACTTTCGCCAGCGGGTTTCCCTACCGATGACGAATAATTTGTCAACATTTGTGCGACCGAATTAATCATTAAGGATTTATTAATTTTGTATGGCAATAGAACTTTCTCAAATTCATCCAAGCATTTCTATGTATTGGACTTGTTTGTTTAAAAACCTATGCTCCGGTACCGAGACATATCCTTTTAGACTACGGTCAGTACTTGAGAACATTTTACTTTGTACAAGGGTTAGAATGCATGAACTCATAAATTAAAATAAATTTAGAGAAAATACTCTTGTAATCGACATCTGAGAGATCATACAAATGGTTATAAGATGATCCCCATAACCCTTAGTCCCTAATGGACTACTCACTCATAGTGAGGGTGAACACAATGAAATCAATGTTTACAGATGAATTAATAATAAACAATTGAATTAAGAAAGAAATTGTAATGAAAATAGATAATAGAATCTGAATTGATAGCTTTAATCCAAATGCTCCAATGGAAACTTGAGTACAAAGACAAATAAAATACGTGGAAACTCTTACAAAATAAAAATTGGCCCTTAAACTCATAACCAACTATGAGTTTTATAGAAAAACATAAACTTGGATCAATATATCATTGTTCAATAGCCATTACGTCAGAATATCTCAAATCAAATCATGCCAAAGATCCAAAAGCATGAGAATCATTCTAAAAAAGGAAAGAACTAAAGTGTATCTCGCCCTCTTGCTATGGCACGTAGCAGCTGCTACGGGTGGTCGTAGCAGACCTCTGCTTCATGTACTAGGAATTTCAAAAGTGGGGAAGCTTAGGCATTTTGTGCTACAACATGTAGTAGCTGCTACAGGTGACCGTAGCATGCCTTTGGAGTTTGTATGGGGATTTTCTGAATTTTGACATTTTTCATGCTTTGTTCGTGTTTGATCCTTTTCACATCGAACACTCATTAGACCCTGAAAACTGTAAAAACACACAACCAAAGTATAAAATATGATACACTCAAACAAATTTGACAAAACGCGGTAAAATGCTAAGTAAAAATGACTAGAAATAACGGTATGAAAACCACTTATCAAACTCTCTCAAACTTAGATCATTGTTTGTCCTCAAGCAATAAAGATTTCTTATATAAATTTTCAAATCAAGTGGTTCACTACAAGAGAAAGCATTCAAAAATGAAGTTATTAGTACTCATAGGTGATTTTTTCGTTTCGATTGGCTAATCCTATTTCTCTCGGTAATCACTTGACAAAAAAAGTATTCACAAGAACACTAACTGCGGTAAGACCATAATCCTAAGTCTCCCTTTCAGACACCTCCCCAACTATGATTTGTGCTTAAGTCCCTTTTTTATTATTTTTCTTCCCCTTTCCTTCGGAGAATCGAATTAAGGCAATTTGAATTATTTGTGTCGTCACATGCACAAGACCGGTCATAAATTTTTGTTTAGACACCATTTTTAATTTATTATTTATTCCGATGAAGTTACGCACGTTTTTAGTATAGTTGTGAGTATTCCTGCCTATCACGTGGGTGACCCGGGTTCGATCCCCAGCAACAGTGCCAAAAACTTGGTACGCCACAAGTGCACGGCTGTGCGAAGTAGTAAAAAGTTTATCGAACCACAAAGAATAATGGTTTAAGAACGGAATTATGTTATATCAGTGTATTTCTAAAGGAATCAATAATTTGAGGTTTTGGTAAAAACAACTTAAATAAAAAGCACTTATATGAAAATAACTTAATTGGAAAATCACTTAAATCGCAATGGAGGCAAACAGGACTTAGGGTTATGGTTCTCACTCTAACACATTCATATAATCCGAGTCACTTATATTATGAGAGTTTCAACATAATTTATAGAAAAAAGAGAGATGTGGGCACACCTGCTTTCGCCAACGTGTTGCCCTATCGATGACGGATAATTCGTCTTCTTTCACACGACCATATTATCCGTCAATGATTCGTTACTTTTGCTCGACTATAAAACCTTCTCAAATTCATCCAAGCGACTTTGTTGTACTGGACTTGTTTTTTAAAAAACATGTGCTCCGGTACCGACACATATCCTTTCAGACTACGGTTGATACATGAGAATACTTTGCTTTCATACAAGGGTTGGAATGCATGAAAGTTATAAGATGATACACTTTGCTCCGGTACCGACAAATATTGTCGTAATCGACATTTGGCAGATCATACAAAAAGTTATAAGATGATACCCATAACCCCTAGTCCTTAATGGACTACTCACTCATGGTGAGGACGAAAACAATCAAATCAATATACACAAATAAATTCATAATAAACACTTGAATTAAGCAAGAAATTGTAATGAAAACAAATAATATAACCTGAATTGATAACTTTAATCCAAATGCTCCAATGGAGACTTGAGTACACAAATAAATGAAATACGTAGAAACTCTTGCAAATTAAAACTTGGTAACCTAAACTCATAACAATTATGAGTTTTATAGAAAAACCTAAACTTGGTTCAATATCTCATTGTTCAATAGCCATTACATTATAATATCTCAAGTCAAATCATGCCAAAGATCCAATAACATGAGAATCTATCTAAAAAAGGAAAGAACTAAAGTGTATTTCGCCCTCCTGCTATGGCTCGTAGTCGCTGCTACGGGTGGCCGTAGTAGACCTTTATTTCATGTACTAGGAACTTGAAAATTGGGTAACCCTAGGCCTTTGTTGCTATGGCTCTTAGCAGCTGCTACGGGTGGCTGTAGCAACCTCTTGGATTTTTGCATAAGGACTTTTCGACTTTTTACATTTTTCCATGATTTGCTCGTTTTCGATCCTTTTTCACCTCGAACACTCATTATACCCTGAAAATAGTAAAAACACACAACAAATCATAAAATACGATAAACAAAAACAAATAAAAAAAGGTAAAATGCTAATTAAAAACGACTAAAAATAACAGTACGAAAACCACTTATCAATCTACGAAACACATCCAAGAGTTAGCACCAAGATGTATATTTTTTGAAGATGATATAGCTCTACTTGAAGAGTCAATTGAGGATTTAAATGAAAGGTTTGAAACTTTGAGTCAAGCCTTAGAAGCATATGACCTTCGTCTAAACAAAAGCAAGATGAAGTATATGGAATGCAAGGTTAGAAAAAGGAGAAGTGTTTCTAACCTAGAGTTGAAAGTTTGAGATATTATCATACCATATGTTATGTAGTTTAAATGTATTATTTTTCATAGTACAAAACAATGGAAAAATATGAGAAAACTTAAATCATCAAATTCAAGTTGGGTGGTTAAAATGGAGGAGGGTCTCAGTTGTTTTATGTGACACAAAATTACCGCTCAAGCTGAAGGAAAAATTATACTGGACAACTCTAAGATCTGTGATGTTGCACAAGACGAAATGTTGAGCAGTAAAGAACTAAAACGAAAATAAATTAAGCATAACAGAGATAAGGATGTTGTCTTTGAGATGTGGTAAAATTATATGAGATAAAAATTAGAAATTACAACATTAGAAAGAGTGTTGGGGTATCATCCATAGTAGAAAACATGGTGGAAAATAGACTTAAGTGACTTTGTCATGTCAAAAGAAGACCTGAGGATTCTTTAGAAAGGAGAGCATATCAAATGATGAATAGCAAAATAACTAGAGGCGGAGGAAGACCTAAAAAAACTATTAAGAAAAACTATTCGAAAAGAATTTAAGATTAATAAATTGAATAGAAATAGGATTTTTATAGAATAATATGATGTAATTTGATTAACCGGCTCCATTTAGTGATACAAGGCTTGATTTTTTTTATTCTTGAGAAAATTATTGTTTTGTAGGATTCGAGTTGTGCTCAAACAACTAACCCCTTCCCCCAAATATATTGTAGCACTGGATTTTGATGTTAAATTTAGGGAGTTGCTCTTTCCATCCTTAGGGATTCTCCCCCACCACCGTGAAAAGACTAAAATGTCCCCAACATCCAGAGATTCATCTCCGTACACAACTTTTTCACACATAACATGAGACAAAAATAGTAATAAACACTTATTCTGTTGAAATTTGATCCGGAGATGCATCTTCGTATGCACAAAAGGTTGATTCGGGGATGGATATCTGTAACCCTTCTTAGTTCATTAGCATGTGAGCTTTCCAGAGATGCATCTCCGGAATATGTTTTGTTAGTTCAAAACAAGAACAAGCGAAAACAATGGCAGAATGGAAAAACCAACATAAATTAAAATCAAAATAAACATAACATAGATATATCTCGAACGATGACTTTATCCTCACAAACTTTGTACCTCAAAACATAGTGGTCATCATCCAAAAGCTTTAAGAGTTGTTGCATTACAGATCTTGGTCCTCTTACGACCTCCGACTTCTACCTCTAATGACCTCACTTTCACAACAGTTCATCAATCATAAATAATACAATATTTAATCACATCAAACATCATAGTTTTGACATATACATCATCATTTAAACATAAAATCATCCTCATATTTCATTAAGTCATAGCATAAATTCAAGAGCATCACAAATCCGAATTTAACGCACATAAGCATACAATTAACGATAATTTCTTATCATAAAACATAATCACATAAACACATTTCAAAGAGGTTTGCACAACCATCTCAAGATTCAAAATCCTCATCAATGGAGGAAAAGGAAAGGAGCAAGGAAAGAGGATAAGGAATCCTTTGTTATAACAAGATTTGGTTATGCATATATACCTTAAGTTTTGATGATAACAATATTGTATTTGTGTGAGAACAGTTTTTGTACCCTAATGGTTTATTATTGTGTAGCTTTAACAGCCAGTTCTGATTCTGAATATATGACGTACAACTTCATTAGTTTCTGAACAATGAGTTCCAAATCTGGTTTTGCACCAGCTATTAGAAGTTCTGAAAGATGTTCAATATTGTTGTTGCAATGATCTTTCTGCTTCTGTGTTGATTCACTCCTGGGAAGCTTCTGAGGAGACACTATGTTATTGCTGCAGCATTTTTTCAGTTTGTGCTTCTGGATGTGACTCTGATCACCAAACTTTTGAAGAATGGAAAGCTTCTGAAGTTATGTTACATAGCTGAAGATCTCAAGTCAGACGATTGAAGTTATCAAGGTTCTGACTGTAGATTTTGAAGACTCTGAAGATTCTGAAGATACTGAAGATCTCAAGTCATACTACTGACGGTGTCAAGGTTCTACTAAAGATTCTGAAGTTTTTGAATCCAGCTTTATGTTTCTTCATCTCATGCTTCATCAACTTTCATCTGAAGCAATGAACTTGAAGATAAGATCAAATGGAAACATGGTCAAATAGTACATAGTACAAATCAAATATCCTCTCTACTACCTGATATCGTGAGCAAAGGACAGTACTATACATCACATATGTCACTGATTTTATGGGTGAAAGACGGTATGTAGTATCACTCTTTTCACCATCCAGCAACGGACAACCACTCTATGAGCTTTCCCCATTTTCCCCTCCAATGGTCTTCTTCTTATGCTATATAAGTGGGACTTGGTGACTTAAAGAAAGGCGACGAAGAAACGTATAAACGCCGATGATACAACATTTTGACAAGTCTATTTCTTTGTGAAAAGCTATCATTATTTTGTACACAATTTTTCTTTAAGTGTTTGTTTATCATTTGTGTAAAAGTTGTTTGTATAGAAGCAACTTGTAACACATAAAATATTATTCAAACTGTTTGTTTGATTCCTTGAGGAGGTTAT
The DNA here is from genome assembly GCF_024323335.1 of Lathyrus oleraceus. Classification (NCBI taxonomy): domain Eukaryota; kingdom Viridiplantae; phylum Streptophyta; class Magnoliopsida; order Fabales; family Fabaceae; genus Lathyrus; species Lathyrus oleraceus. Next base: position 278,879,943 of record NC_066585.1, on the reverse strand, counting down.
CCTTGAGAAGACAAAAAAGGTTATTCTTTGTGAGTCCTTAAGGAGACTAAGGTATAGTTGGATCCTTGAGAAGACAAAGAGGGTTATTCTTTGTGATTATTGTAATATGTTGATTATAGTGGATTAAGTCCTTATATATAAGGTAAAATCACCTTGGCGGGTGGACTGGAGTAGCTTTGAGTTTCAAGCGAATCAGGATAAAAATACTTGTATTTTTATCTCTTCGTTATTAACTTGTTAGTGGTGTTCTTGTTTTGGAAAAAGCTTTTGCTTGTAAAAGTCAATTCAAACCCCCGTTTCTTATGTTTTTCATACATTCATCCTCTATATCCTTCATACTTAAACACTCGTATTATGAACAGTTCCCACATCCCTCTTATCTCGAATTTGCATTAAAGGTTGAAACTTTTGACAATGAAAGTTCTCTTTTCATACCTCTTGCTCTGCTAGGGCTCTCTCGGACTCTAGTGACAATTATCTCTCACCACAATAACTCTAACTCCAATTCTCTTATCTATTTAAACAAAATCCTACTATTTTACTAATTCACTAACTCCCCTTAATTTACACTAATTTTCCACCATTTTCCTAATTTTTCAATTTAGATTCTAATTTTTCCCCAAGGTTCAATTTCTCATTATTTTTTATTATTTAATCAATCAAAGCTAAAGATAATTCTAATAAAATTCTACTCAATCTTAATAATATCAATAAATCAAATAGAGCACTCCAATATAACCATTAAAATCATTTTAACTCAATTAAAATAAAATAATAAAAAATCAGGATGTTACATACGCAACCCCCCTTAGTTCGTTAGTCTGTGATCTTTTTGAAGATGCATCTTCGGAATATGCTATGTTAGTTCAAAACAGAAACAGGAAGAATCAGTGGCAGAATGGAAAACCAACATAAATTAACATCAAAATAAACATTACATATATAAACATTACATAAATTTAGCATTACATGTCATTAAAAACAGGTGTTTCAGGACGTTACAACATTCTTATAATATCTTTGGTTGATCTTTGAATCATTGCATCCATTTCAGTCAGACCATTTTATTGAGTAACGATAAAAAGTACTCCACATAACCTTTTAATGATCATATGTCTACAGTTCAAGTATGATGAACTGTATCTTTCCTTCGTCGTCATCTAGGATGAACGGTACTCGAGTTTGACGACTCTCCAATTTTCTGGATTTTGCAAGAGAGTATTCAGTTTTATTTTCAGATTGACGAGAAGTATGTCCTTGAGGATTTGAAATTTAAGTGGGGGTTTTGCGCCATTGAAATACACAAATGCAGGATGGGGATATGTAGTCGTTTTGACATGTGTAAAGAAAATGGAATGAGAGGCTTTATTCATAAAAGTTGTATAGTATAAGGACCTTACAAACATGATCATATCTGCATGAATGACTTCGGAAATACATATCGGAATCCGCCTTTTGTTTTCAAAAAATAAGGGTCTATCCGGAGATGCATCCCCGGATGATCCTCTATTTTTTTTTAATTAGAAGGTGTGTCTGGAGATACATTTCCGATTTCACCTAAAAAGTATACATAACAAAACCAATTGATAATGCAAAGCAAAATTTCAAAAACAAAAATTATCCAAAAAATACAACCCAATTTTAAAATATTATGCAGTGCGTTACTTAAAAAAACGTGTTACATTGTTAGATTACAATTAAAACGCATCAAAACATATGTCACTACCTAAATCTTATGGTGACTCATTCTTTGACCTTTCCTTATTTGCTTTTCATTCAATGTCGCTCAACTTGGTAAACTCTTCCATCCTTTCAAGAAAGTGATCCGGCCATGTTTTAGCATCTTGTGTGAAATGTGTCATCCACTCAGGTGGTGTCTTTGGTATAAGACATTTCAGTTTCAAATAAACATGAACAAAATATTGTTTTTTTATAACCAACCAATACACATGATGCGTTCGGGTGGATTTTGAGGTGGTTTACTCTGAAGTGGAAAGAACGTTTTCGAGAAACCATATCGTGATATTGCTATAAGATGTCATATTTTCGAAAAGCTCGTCCATTTGTCAAACAAAGTCATACCACTAAGACAATGAACAAGAGCATTGAGATAATTGAGAGCATCTCCAAAAATATCAGTGACTTGTTATTTAAATCACTTGCATGAATAACTGCAAACAATAATTGAGTGAAAATTCTTTCAGAGATGCATCTTCTGATACACTCAAATAAGATACGAAGATACATTTCCAGACTATTTTTTTTAAATGGGATAAATCTCAAAAATATATATTTTTGTATGATTTTGGATGCGCAATTCAAGTTTTCAAAGATATGGGAAACACCATCAAAAATTAAATAAAGCATTTTAATTTCATAAAAAAGAAAGAAAAAAAAAAGAGAGATAACTTTTCTTCCCAAAAGGGATCAACAAAATTGTTGGGAGTGAAATTAGTATATCTGATTCACTTTTGGAGGTAACAAACTATTTTAAATGTACTTCCTCCATTGCATAATCTATCGAATTTATATATAATCTAAATATATTATTTAATCAATAAATTTAAAAGTCAATTTTTTTTTATAAGAGAGAATGGAGGGTGTATAAAATTAGTTCACATCTTTTGACATTCTTGAGTAGAAATAATTGTCTTCAAAGTTTCTTGCTATATAGAGCTAAAATTTGGAGCTTTTACATGTACATAGCTTTAAATTTATTACTCAATGTGCTTATTTCTAAATGTATTGAAAATATAAATCACTATATTTAACTCATTTTAGATTAAAAAAAAAAGTCAATTCATCCAAAATCAATATTTATCATCTTAGAACCGAAAAAATAAAACAATTGAGCAAGTTCATCTTTCTCAATTTAAGGAGAATAATAAGAATAAGAATAATGATATGGATATAATTATTTGTTGAACACATTGAAAGGTTATATATAACATACACGCATAGAAAGTAATGATTTCTCAACTCTCAAGAGCTATATACACCTAAAGCCTTGCACTACAATAGGAATAATTATAATGAACTACATTTAGTATGCGTTTGGTATTGAGTCAAATTTAACCAAATCATGTCAAGAGAACCACTTTAACGCAGAAGCTAAGATTTGGAGTTTCTTGAAATCACGTTAAAAAGTGCATTGGGATGTATGTGATAATGGCATTTGAAACACTAATCTGAGGGTGGAAAAATCATGCATATATTCCTAATCCAAGTTCCTTCGGATTTGTTTCAATCATCCATGGGGACCTGTTTATTTTTCAAAAGAAAACAACATATTTCAAAATTCTCACGAGTCTCAATACATAGCAGTAACACCAGCGCAAAGGTTAGAAAGTTAACCTGTTCATTGCAAAGTTAATCGTTCCCTGGCTAGCACGCTTGAGAAGAAGTTCTCTTGCTTCAACTGGAATTCCTTGAGGCTGCATTTAGAGTTCAACAAAATAGTTACAGCACAAAAAGAAACTTGTTTGCTGAAATTTTTGGTATTGCACCTTTGAAATGTAACCACTATATAAAAGCACAAAAGAAACTTGTTTGCTGAAATTTTTGGTATTGCACCTTTGAAATGTAACCACTATATAAAAGCACAAAAGTAACTTGTTTGCTGAAATTTTCGGTATTGCACCTTTGAAATGTAACCACTATATAAAAGCACAAAACAAACTTCTTTGCTGAAATTTTTGGTATTGCACCTTTGAAATGTAACCACTATATAAAAGCACAAAACAAACTTCTTTGCTGAAATTTTTGGTATTGCACCTTTGAAATGTAACCACTATATAAAAGCATTGTAAATTAGATACAAATATACCTCTTCAGGAAACCAAACCCCGGGCTGCGTGCTTCCTTCAAGAACTGCAAGTGCAAATGCAGCTGTGGAAATTCCTACAGATCTAAGACAAGGTATACTGTATTGTCAACTAACAAGTGTGGTATTTTTGCACAAGTTTATAGCAAAAATCGTAATCTCCTCTATTTGGTGAACTGGGCTATAAAAAATGCTTAAAAACCCATGTTTGGCAATTCTCACCATGAAGAATGCACATGAAACTTCGGACCAAAAACACTTCAAAATGAAAGCTTTTTTAGAGATTAGAAAAAGCAATTATTTGTCTTAAATATTTTATTAGTAACAATATAGAGTTATTATGATTTCAATTTTTTAGAAGTAATAGTAATACAAGGGTGTCGTTAAACGTGTTCACAATGCTACTCGCTGCTAATCCCTTCTAGCTGCTTAAGTTTGGTAGTGTATATGGATTACTAAAACTAATTTAGAAATATAATTCATATCTTAATGGTATAAATACAATTAATCGTTATAATATTATTTTATGTTTCAATTCAATGCACAGAACAAAAACTAAGAAAATTGCATTGTATAATATTTTAGAATATTCATCCGTAAAAATAATTTAACTAATGCCAAAAACAATGTCACCTAAGAAAAGAAACAAGGAAAAGGAAAACAATGGCTTACTCTGAAAGTCTCCTATGGCTGAAAATGCCAACTGTATGGCGTCCGCTTGAACATTCCAGATCAACCTGTTCAGAAGATAAGGAGATTTTTATTTTGAGGTTCATATGGATCAGAAGATGACATAATTTATTTAAGCATCTCAAGTAAGCATCATAGCAATTCAACAGAATGTAAAAGGAACAAGATGATTAAGCAAGTAAAAGCTCAATCACTTTCATTCGCCTCACCCTCATTGATACACGTTCTCCAGCAAACCCATCTATTACTCGAACAACAGGATCAAACAACTCAACCATTCTTTGGACTTTACTTCTGTCTCTCAGAAATTCCTGCATTTTAGCTCTGAAGTCAATCACATAATAATTAACATATACTTTAATTTTGTATTTTCATTCGCATTCCAATTTTCCTTTTAATGTTTCCACAGCTTGGCATCATGTTCTTGTCTATTATTCAACTTTATTATGTTGCAGCCTTGTAGGATTGTATTCTTTTACAAATATCGGTGCTAGAACCTATTAACAAGAAACTTAAAGAAATTATATCTTTAGATTCGTCAATTTCTAGTGAAATTGGTAGAATATTTTCCCTATTGCATTCTGATAGATCCCTGGTTCTAAGGTGTACAATAGCATAATTGATTGATAGGAGATGAACCTGTGGGGCCCACACTGAGGTGGAATCTACAACAGGGGACCCCCAAATAATATAGAATTTTTGCTATAAACTTATGCATAGGGAAGCTATACTTGTTAGAACTTGCTATAAACTTTTGCTATCATCAGGTCCCCTATTGCATTCTAATAGTTTGAACTTTTAAATGGAATGGACATGTATAAACATACAATGGCAGCAGTAGATGTTAGACTGTTGTGAATAGTTGCGCAAGAAAAGTGTCATTAGCACATGGTGAAGGTGCACTGCTACAAGCTGATAGAAGAAATGGGATAAAAGGCTACGAGAGGAGAGAGGAAGGGGGAGATTTTGTGAGAGAGAATTTGGGTAGGAGGCAGAAAATCATAGCTTGATTAAGTTTATACATGTCCGTTCCATTTAAAAGTTCAACCTTTATTGCATTGCTTTAAACATTACGTAATCAAAATAAACACATATGACATAACATTATATAAGTAGGTCGTAATGTAATGTAAATTAGTTCACAAGGTTCTTCAACTCTCACTAGTCCCAACCAGAAGTATAGTAAAGTTTAAGTTTTTCTCATTTATACTCAGGGTTATAGTTCTTCATATTTTAATATAAAATAATTTAGATTTCACAAAACTCAATTTTTAAATAAAATCCTTTAAAAATAGTCGTTAGAAAGTAGAATATTATTTATAGTAATTACAAGGTACTAGAAAATGAATAACATAGAATATTAGTAATAGTAAATTATAAAATGAATTGCCAGATAAGATGCAGCTTGCAAATTGCAAAATTGCAATAATAAAATCAAAGGTTTCAAAAACCAACCAATAGTAAAATGCTCAAGCAAAAAAAAACGAGATAAAGCCTACAAAACCTGCGCCTAACTTTGTTATCCTCCTTGTTTGCATCATTAAATCAGATTTTGGGATGTCATATGGCTCATAACAAGGATAAAGGAAATACTTGAGGTATAGCAAATTACAGTAACATTTCATAATAGATTGAGTATGCTATCAGAAGCAATGCTGCATTGAGAGATTGTTTTCATGCATGCTGATAGCAATTTCACTAATCTGCAAACAAGCAATATCCAAGAGACTCACCGAAGGAAGAAGTTTTGTCATAGCTTCCATTCCCCAATTCCAGAAAAATGGTGCTGTTCCAAATCTGGCACTTACAGATGGCACTCCTAGAATCTCATGAGTACTTCTAACCTCTGGCAAATTCCTGAAAACCATGTATTGAAGTGGAACCCTAATTTCTGAAGAAAGCAAGTATATAGAGGCAATTAAATCAATTTCTTGTTGATCATATATTATAACATGTATAATGTGACTTAACAGAAAATGACATTCACATATTGAATGTCAACTGTTAATATAAAACACAGACTCGATGATGACTTGGGGCTTGCCTAATTGTGTTTTTTTTTAACTATTCTACAAAATAATTTTCAAAAACCCTTTCGAAAATAAATTAAAAAATAATTTGAAAAAACTCATAAGAAAACAAAAACTTTGATAAATTAGTTTTGAGAACAGATTTTAAAAGTGGCGGGTGACAGGTGGAGACAAAACGGAAATGGAGAACAATGGCAGGCCGGTAATGGTGAAGGGTGTCAAGTTGTGATGACGGTAACAATGATGATCAGTGATGGACAGTAATTGCATTGATAGCAGTGGTGGAGGCAGGTGGCTGGCACCGATGGTAACGAAAGTGATGGAGGGTGCCTGGCGGCAGTGGCAACATTGATAGAGGGTGTCGGAAAGAGACTGGGAAGGGTGTCAGATAAGGGGAATGGGTAACAACAATGGAACAATACATAGAAATGAAAATGAGAAAACCAAGATATATAAACAAAAAATTAAGACTCTAGATTGTTCTTGATTTCTTGTACTGAAAACCAAAAAACAAAAACAAGTTTTAAGAACACACAATTACAACACCTATACTTTTTATAAGAAAAAACAGCTTTAAAGACTATAATCAAGCATACTCTTACTACGTTTATTTTGTTTTCGAATCATGGTTAGTAGGGATATTCTGACTTCCAACACTTTCAATAAATAATGAACTTACAGCAGATAAACATCCTTTTTGCCAATCCCTTTTCCAAAGTCAATCTTGAGCATTCCACTATATGGCTTCAGTTTGATCTTTTCTCCTAGTTGAACATTCCAGCACCATTGTTTAATCCTACAAACAAAATGGTAATTTAACCTAGCTAAAATTAACATGCACAAACTCTCTAGACGACAACCTTTGTTATACGCAACTACTTCCTCTCCCAATAGCAAGAAGCTCGTGGCTAATATGGTTGGACCAGCCCCGCCAGTTCCAGCTGTGTAGTAGTAGAACCTGAGTTGACCATAGCAGCTTATAAGAAGCTAAATCAACATGAAACCAAGAAAAAAATACTTATCTCTGTCCCTGGTTAACCTATTATTCTTGTCTTTTTTCTTTATCTTCATTTTTCTGCTAAAGCTTATTTTGTCTTGGCGAATTGAGAGAAACAGATAAATAAAGAAAAAGATTCTACATTTCCAAGTGTTGCAGAGACAGAAATATATCTTTGGTGAGGCTGTTGTCCAATGTTAGTGGTTGATAAGAGTAGTGGAAGTGTAGGGTAGTAATGGGGGTATTCTCAAAGGTGGAAGGAGCTGGCTCTTGTGTAATTATCAAGAGTGTTTTGTGGTTACTGGTGCATTGGTTTTGTTCATGGCATAAAATATAAGTAGGACTGTAGGAGGAGCTTATTATATTATATATAACCTTAATGTTACCTCTTATGTTTCAGTTTGTTTTTCTATTTGGGGGCTGGTATTTTAGCCCTGTAGAAGCTACAATTTACTATGGTTGGTGTGGGCTCATCTTGAGCCAGGATCGTCTTTTCTTAATAAATTTCCGCTTCTTCAAAAAAAAAAGTATGTAGATTATTAAAATTATTTGATTGGTCTAAAACTGATTTAACAACAAAGAAGAGCATTACGGCGTTCCATATATTACATTATATTTGATACTTTGATTTTCATCTATCTTAGCATTATAGGCAGGAATAACATATCAAGGAATCAACATAACATCTGACTGCTTAGATAAGCAATGACATCAGCAACAAATTTGCATTGGTTAAAAAAATCATAGACTCCAAAAGTCTATGAGAGAAACATCACCTTAGTCTCTCTGGCTTATCTTCACTTTCACTTTCACTTTCTGCTAACCGGACTAGCTCCGCTGCCATGACTATGACAAAATTATAAGAAGTATTAGCAACCAAAATTTAGAATACGCTTAAAAGAAAATGCAAAAAAAAAAAAAATCTCACTCAACATAACTCCATACGGTTCCACGATAAATATTACTTTCGATAATCAAGTGGTATCTAGGTCAACTCAATATAAACGGGGAACAAATAATTGAATAATCCTAACAATGAGATGGCAAGCATAAGAATAATGAAGAAATAGGCTAGCACCATTGCTCACTCCAGGGTATATTCCTGTAGTTGTTATAGCTGGAACATTTGCAGCTAGAGCCTTACTCGCGAAGGATTTTGCACGCAACGAATAGGTCGTGTCATCACAAACATCAATATATGCCGTCTACAACAACAAAAGAAAACAAAATAAAAAGAACCAAACTAAAAATAGTTAAGCAAAGAGAAGATAAACATATATAAGCATAGAAGCATAGACTTGTATAGTGATTTTAAAACTTGTTGATTGAAGATATAATATAAGATACCTTGGTATTAATAGCAGCTTCAAGCACACTACATTTTTCTGTCTGTTGGAAAGGACCGGCGGCATGAACTACAAGATCCACGCCTGTAGAAGCAATCTAACACTATATATAATCGACATCAACAACAACTTCGATAATCTAATTCAATTTAAACACAAACACGAGATAGAGAGAAAATGTTAAGATTGAATTTGAAATTGAAACTTCACCTTTCAAAGCAATTTCCAGTGAATTTGCGTCGTCAATATCGACGCGAGCGAAACCTGAATTGCCGCCGAGTTTCGCAACGAGAGCTTCGCCTTTCTCTCTGTTACATTGTTACACGCATGCTATTAGAGCTTATCATATTGGACAGTGTTAGAGGCGCGTGAATTGACTTACCTGTTTCGGCCGGCGACGATGATTTGAAGGTCGGGACAGAGGTTGGAGAGAGCGGTTGCAGTTGATCCTCCGATCCGACCTGTTCCACCTAGTACCAAAACTCTTGAGTTGCGGATCTTCTCCGGTAGCTCTGGGAGGTTGGTGGTGGCGGCGGCGGTGACCTTGAAATTCAAATTGAGAGGCAATGATGTTGGCGCCATTGATTTGGTGAGAATGGTTTGTTTCAGTTCATTTCCCTCTTCTTTTTTCCTTCTCAGTGTTGAGTTTTCTCTTATCACGAAAAATCCTTATCCTATTTCTTTCATTGCTCTTGCCTCTTGCCACGTTCATTCATGCATAACAATTCAAATTTTATTTAGATTTTTCTTTAAAAGTTTAAACCCCCTCCATGTCCGACTTAGCACATACTAACAAATATTTGAACACATGAATAACTAAAAAATTTAATATAAAAAAGATGTTAAATAATAGGGATTAATTACTATGCATTATCATTATCAGTGTAAAAAAATTTATATTGTCGATTCATCACCATCATCCGTTTGCATAACTTTAGCATTACTTTATAAGTTTTTAAAATAAAAGTCAAACTTATTTCAATATCCAACGTCTAAAATTAACTAACGGTGTAAAATCATTTTACATTATCATAGTATTTCAATTAAATCCTAAATAATAATAATGAATAAATTATTTTTGTTGCACTTTTTTTATTTGGGATGTTCTCTATGAAACATGAAATGTTGGATTACTAAAAGAGATGACTCATTTACATAACACTTTAAGGTTTTTGGTTGAGATGTCCTGGAGCATAACAATATGCAAAAATTGTTACAACACATAATATACCCTCAACTAACTCGGGTCCACCCTTAACTAACTCAGACCTCCACTACATCAACCCCTCAAAACAAATATTTAACTAATAATATACCATCAACTAACTCGGATTCACCCTTAACTAACTCAAACCCCCTCAAAATAAATATTTAACTACATCTCACAACACACTGATACAAGAGTATAAAAAAACAAAGAAAGTCAAATACAAGTTTTTGACTGGTCCATCTTGGAATGAATAACTTAAATCCTATATATAGCCTTGGGTTACCTCTTCCTTCACAAAAAACTAAGTGACGTGGGACTTCTTCAACATGTATATTTTCAACCAATCTCAACAATCTCCATATTGATTGAAAATAATACATAAGTTTTCATTGTATTCACCAACAATCATACTCCACCATAAAGAGTATTAACATGTATACTCCATCATTGAAAATAATATATAAACTTTCATTATCTTAACCGACAATCATACTCCACAATAAAGAGGATAGTAACTTGAAGCTACACCACTCCAAGAATTATTACATTGTCTTCACCGACAATCATAGTTTTAAAAACTATCATGCTCTCTCATGAAGAATATATTTCACTTAAAGATAAATCACTTCACTAATTTCACATTACCATCGCCGACAATCATATATTTTATCATGAAGAATAAATTTCACTTAAAGTTCAATCACTCCAAATTTCCACAATGTCAACACCGTAATCATAGTTTTAAAAAACTATCATGCTCCACCCAAAGAAGAGTATACTTCACTTAAAGGTAAACCACTTCCAGAAATTTCACATGTCAAAAACCAAGTTGAAACATTATGGTGCAACTTCTTTATTAGCAAGAAGTTCTTCAATCACCGACATAATCTTGCACCTTGTGTAATTTTGGTTGTATCAATACATCTTTGACTTGAACTTCCACAAGTCAAAAAATTATTTCATCAATTTTCTCTAGCTCAAACTGCACAGTGAAATTTGTGACTGCACAAAACTGCAACCACATAGCATACTAAGAACATTTATCCCTGGATCGAATCAAAAGCTCTGATACCAGTTGTTGGGAAAAAAACAAACAGAGTATAAAGAAAAAAGAGGAACACAATCACAACACAAGAACATTTGTTACAACACATAATATACCCTCAACTAACCCAAACCCTCAGTAAACCCACATCCTCCAAAACAAATATTTAACTACATCTCACAACACTCTAATACAAGAGTATAAGAGAACAAATAAAGTCAAATACAAGCTTAAAGTGTTTTTGATTGATGCATCTTGGAATGAAGAACTTGAATCTTATATATAGTCTTGGACTCCCTCTTGCTTCACAAAACTAAGCGATGTGGGACTTCTTCGACATGTATATTTTCAACCAACCCTAACACCAACCAATAATTAAATTATATACTTCCATTAATTTTTTTTGGCTTAATGTCTTTTTTAATATCTTTTCAAGATTAACGATTTTGAGATAAGTGAGATGGAGAGAACTCAAACCACTAAAGAATGAGGAAGACCTAGAAATACTGTAAGAAAGATTATTAGTAATGGTGTAGCACAAGTAATTTGAAATATTAGTAATAGTAAAAGTGCAAATATATTACCATAAATAGGGTGTTGCTTGATGTCATTTGTCTAGTCTTCCATAAACAAGTATCATCGAACATGGAGTAGAGATAAAACAAACAAGAAGTACCCAAATTGTACCCATTAATCTTTTCCAAGACAATGAAGTATCTCAAGTAGACGATATTAACATAGTATGCACTTTTGTCCAAGCCTATGGATGTGTAAACCAGATACAAGAGGCATAACCTCAATGCACATACTCAATGATGTGTTACTTATGCATCATCACCATCAGCCTCAATTGCCTCATCTAACTGGTATTTGTACAGGCTCTATAGAAATCCAAACCTAACTTGACATCCTCTAGTGTCATCCATCTCCTGCTGCGTATCGCCAGGGTTAGCTCCCAAATATTGCACCATCATATCAGTGCTTTAAAACTAGTCAGTCAAGAGTAGCTTAAAAACCTCCCTTGATTAGAAGATATATGAGGGATGACACATCATCAAGTGTGATGAACATGTCACTGATCAAAATATGGAATGAAGAAGTCTCTGAATGTCATATCTTGATGAAAGAAGATAACAAAACATGGTTAATAAAAAGATAAAACTAGTCAGTCAAGAGTAGCTTAAAAACCTCCCCTGATTAGAAGATATATGAGGGATGACACATCATCAAGTGTGATGAACATGTCACTGATCAAAATATGGAATGAAGAAGTCTCTGAGTGTCATATCTTGATGAAAGAAGATAACAAAACATGGTTAATAAAAAGATACCAGTCCTAGATAAATATTTCAGTCCAGGTAGTTGCATGACATTCGTAAATCATGGTTCATCGGATTGCGGCAACTTCACAGTCTTCCTACTGCGGTTGATACATTTTAACGTCTCACGCTGCTATAGTTAAAAATACATATATGTCAGAATGTTCAAATATTATAACACATATGTTTAAAAGAATATATACTATTTATTTTACCTATCTATCCCATATGTTTCTAACAATATAGTCTGCATACAAACAAAGCGGTGAGTGTTAAAAGGGGCCTCTTGGATAAACATCAAGAACGACAGCAGTAAGTTGGCCTTTTAGGACATCAGGGACAACAAGATGGGACTCGTGTCTCTAGGAGGACATTGTCAAATACATATGAACTCCGAAAAGCGATGCTTCAACGTCGAATGAAGTGGTATCAACGGTAACATCCCGAAATTTGATTAATTTATTTAATCAAAAAAATTATATTATATTTAATTAATTAGTATGTGGTGTGCTTTAAATTAAATATATATTGACCTATGTGTGTATATGGTTTATAGTGGGGTATAGTGAGAGCATTGGTGGGGTGGTAAAGGGATTAGAAGGATTGAAATAATTAATTTAATTTGGAAATAATTAGAATGGATAATTATTTTTAATTAATTTATTAAAATACATAAGAAATAGTGAGAATTAGTGTAGTTCGGACTGAATTGACATAAAGAAAAATAAGGGAATAAGGAGAGAGAATATATAATACGAGGGGAGGAAAATATAATTATTAAGAAATTGGAATAATTAGGGTTTTAGAATAAAAGAGGTTAGAGTAACTTAGAGCTGTCAGTATGTGAAAATATAATTTTTGAGAGAAGAAGCAAGAACAAGACTAGGGCTTGAAGGAGGTAGATCTCAATTTACAAACCTTGATCAATTCAGAAATTCATCTAGGACTCTAAGGTAAGATAAGAAAAAGGACTTCCGTGTGGGTGTATTGTATGAAGGGATAAAGAAGAAAGATCCTTACTCTCTTTAGGGATTATGTCAATTGATTGCATGCGTGTTGATTTAGAAAACTTTAGAAAAATTAACCATGAAAATCGATTAACGTAATCAATTAATCGATTGCATGCAACCAATAAATGAAAATTTTCAAAGGAAGAATGTAAATAGATTTGATGTCAAACAATTGACATCCTATGTCAATCGATTGATGCTAGTGAAAATTTGAAAATTTGTTTAGATGAAACCTAGTATGTTGTCTGATTGTTTTTACCATAACTTTAGTTCCGTAAGTCCAAATGAGGTGCAGTTTGAAGCGTTAGAAGGGTAAAGCATATGGATACCTCATAGTGATGAGTTAAAAGGTTGTATATTTTTTGGAAATTATGAAGACTGGTAGTTTTATTGGTTGTGCACTATTTAGCGATAACAAACAAAAGATTAATCAATGAAATTGAATAAACTAATGATGAATTAATGTTAAGATGATTTAACATGATTGAATATTGTATGAATATTTATTTTATGTGGTGCTGCTATTTAAGGATATTATAAGGTGTGAGTATGATTCGTCTTGTTATGAATTACATGGTTCTATGGTGATTAATTATGTATTAATGGTGTGCATTGTTGTTGTTATTGGTGGATAGTAATTCATAAGGGGATTACTATTATGCTTCAATGTATGTTGCTTATGGTCAGAAGGGGGACTGTAAACATTATTATTGTTGTTGTATTGATTTGTATGAATATGCATCATTGTGTCGAGTAATTGAAAGAGGCATGTTTGCTAGTTCGGGAGGGGGGGACTAGTGGTTTGTCCCAATCTCAAAAGGAGGGTTTGGAGCTCAGAAGGGGGGGCTCATGGGTTCAAAAGTGGGAACCTGATTTCTGAGAGAACCTAATGTTGATTTGGTACCATATGCATAGTGTTACATTATGTCGTGAGTCGCATTATATATATATATTTGCATATTGTTGTGATTGAGTATGAGATTATGGTGGTGTTGGTTGTGTATTGAATGAATGACAACTTGCAGATACTCAAGAGTATTGAATGAATGAGATTATGAGACTATGAGATTATGAGATTATGTTTCTCTACCTTTGTATTCTTTACATCGTTTATATCGAAGTTTATTTCTCACCCCATTGTTTAATACTTTCCACCATGGACATCTTGTAAATACTCATGAGTAAAGTTATTGTTGTGTGTGGAAGGTGGCTTGTTGGAGATATCCTTTGTTTTATTTATTGTTTTATCGCAATTTAGTAGTTTTAGTGCTCTGATCTTGTAACATCGAGAATTGGGTGTTTGTTATATTTTTGAGTTAATGTTGATTTTGGTGTTTTAAATTTTAATACTTTATTTATGGAGTTTAAGATGATGTTATTATGAAATTATTTTCCGCTGTGTGTTGTCGAATGTTTTGATGAGTTTTGAAGGATTGTCGTTGGTGACACCTTAAATAGTCGAATAAATATTTTTATACAAGGGTTTATGGTGTTACATAGTGGTATCAGAGTAGGTATTTCTATCCTGTCAGGTTTTTGTAATTTTTTATGTTCCCTGGTATGTTACATGTGTGTGAAACACTATCGGTCCTCTTTGTTTTTCTAACCGCTTGTTGGCAGGATCGCGATTGAAACAAGTGGGGGAGAAGCTTATACTTCTCTGAGATGTTTCAGGTGTGAATGGTTGGTTCAGTGTTCTGCTAATTGCAAGAGTGTTGGTGTTGTTGAGGCGGTGAAGTTTCTTGAATCTGAGGAGAGTATGGAGTAGAGTTTTATGACCGTGAGGCAGGTGTCGCATCCTGCGAAAAATCAACCGGCGAGCTAAAAACAAAACACACATAGAGCCGCCACTGCGCGTTATTTATCCCAAGATAGGGAAAGGAAACGCTCAGAGAAACCTGGAAAGGAAATGGTCTCGCGACCAGAGAGAAAGGGTAAGGGAGTCGGTTACGCAAGGGGAAGGTATTAGCACCCCTCACGTCCGTCGTACTCGACGGGATCCACGTTCTAAGAAAAGAAAAGGTTGCTAGACATCACACACACACACAGGGAACGCAGGTGGGCTTAGGAGAAGGGAGCTCGATAGGACATCGCATCCTATGCCTACATATCTTGTCTGGAACAAGAATCAGAGCCACTGTAGTTCGGCTTACGCACGCCAAACAACACAAAACATACAAACAGATGGCAAACATGGAGCCTGACAACCACTCGATGGAATTACGTCAGCATCCGAACCAAAACACACGCAACAGGGCAAACGTGGAGCCCGACCGCCAATCACTGGACTTACGTCGGCATCCGAGCCAAAACACGCAATCAGATAATAAGTAAACACACACAAAAAAGAAAAAGGTTGCCCGGAGTGGTCTCGCACGACCACCTGCCTACATACCTCGTCTGGAACAAGGATCAGGGCGATGTAGTTCCCCTGAAAGGGACTGAATTACTAGCCAGAAACCAGGGGAAGACACACTACCAGGGAGCTGGACTCGAGCCTAGTGTTGTCATGCATCGTTACCCTAAGTTCAGTTTTCTATCCTACTTGCATAAGCAAACTACTCCTATCCAGGAAAGAAGCAAGCATACAAGCATACAACATAATTCAAGCATACATCAAATGAGAACAAGCATCTCAAACAGATATCCACATAGCACGCACTATAACCAAACAAGTGGCTCACACAATAGGTTTGACTGCCTCAGCAAGTCATCTGTACGGGCTGTGTTTGCTCTTAACCTTGCCATTACGAGGCTAAGGTGAAGCAGATGAAAAGGTGAAGTGAGGATCAGACCTCACAGCTCTTATCCCTGACCAGGGAGAGCTTCTGACAAATGAGCATGGGTCCAGAATAGGGGAACCCTTCTATACTCAGAGACTCTGACACAATGTGCACTGCACAAGATCTTGGGCTTGTGATCTCAATGCTACAACCATGTAATGGGAGCAAGGAGAAGACTCAACTGAATAATGGGGGATAGATTGCATATCCCTACCTTCCACCAATTGCCTTGATTAAGGACTTTACCTGCTTAGGCACAATATTAAACAATCACAATCATCGCCTCTTAAGGAGGACTTCAGACATTTATTTGCCCGGCCAAATAACAGACCGGGTCTCCAGACTACATGAAGTTAGGAAGTTATACCTCGATGCAAGTTGCTTAAGCAAAGCAAAGCAAAAGTTCACAAGGAACTGAGCAACTAAAAGTACCTGGAAACAGTCAAACACAGTTAGTACTCAGACATACCAAAATAAACAGCAAGTATTAATCAGTCAGACTATACAAACTAATGCACAACAAAGGCAAGCTATGAGCTCAAGCCCAAACTTCACAACCTACAAAACAAAGTTGTGTTAGTGTACAAACATCAAACAACATCAATTGAATTGACTTGGATCATTCTCCATACACATTGCACCTTTTCATCCTGAAAAATCAATCAAATGTTAGCAACTAGACCACTAGGCCAAGCCTAGGGTCCAAAGGTGACAAAAAATTCCTAAACAGCAAGGTATCTCTAACCAAACTCAAATTAATGTCAAACAAAAGCCAACACAATTAATCCCATGTCCATATCATTCATTATATTCATTCCATGCACAAAACAATTCAAACTAGTTCAAATGAAGCACCAAACATCCAAACAGAACTATTGCATTCAATTCCATATCAAAACAGTTCCAAAAATCCCCAAATAAATTATACCTAAACAGCACATGTTCAAGGTCTAGCATGTCAAATTTTAGCTTAATTGGACAAATGGAACCATGTCAATGAAAATCAACAAAAACAGACACAATTATATGCTCCAAATCACAACATCAACACATGCAGCCACTTCAAAAATTCATAAATCCATGAAGACAATAAAGAAATGGATGAGACCAAAACAGGGATGTCATACAATGTGTCTACAACATTCCTACCAAATTTCATGATCATTCAATACCATATGAGCATTTCACAAAAGATCTACCAACATATGTCACATGAGCTTGCACATTTGACCAACAGAGATGAAAAATAGCAATCAAATTGAAAATGCCACATAAAATTCCACAAAAATTCACATAGCATCTTAACATGTTAATGAACATCCATGCAAAATTTCACATCATTCTAACAAGCCTAGGTCATTCAAATAAATCCAGCAAATTGACATAATGAGGTGTGACACCAATTGTCACACCTAAGTTCCAAAATTCATAACTCAATCACCAGGAATCAAAAATTCACAAAATGTACATGTAAATCATCATCAACCAGTCTACAATTACCACAAAAATTTTCAAGAATTTCTTTTATACTAGGAGCATTTCACAATCAAAATGGTAGAATGTATCAAAATGTAGCACATG
The DNA here is from genome assembly GCF_024323335.1 of Lathyrus oleraceus. Lineage (NCBI taxonomy): Eukaryota > Viridiplantae > Streptophyta > Magnoliopsida > Fabales > Fabaceae > Lathyrus > Lathyrus oleraceus. The sequence goes on along the minus strand of NC_066585.1, from coordinate 278,862,109 downwards.
TGAAACAAACCTAGGTCAAACACAATTTCTACCATGCACAACTTCAACCAATAGGTCAAAAAAATTCTACAGTCAACAAGGAAGTCAACACAAAAATTCCTACATTTTTCTGATTTTTTATTGATTTTTTATGAATTTTCTAAAGTGTTAATGAATTTTTTAGAATTTTTTTGAGAATTAATATAATTAATTGAAAACACCAGTGGCAGAGTTGTAATTACGTGGCGCGGGAGCGGGAAACAGCGTATTTGAAAATTCAAACCAAATTATGGATCAAACACATCAATTTTCCAGAACTATCGTCTTCTTCATCCATCCACTCAAGAACACACAATCATCAAATCGTCACCAAAATGAACAAGTGAATATCCGTTGGACTCGTCTGAACATGTAGAATCTAAATATGAACTTATTTTAACCTAAATGTTCCACTATTTTCCAAATCGATCAACCTAGGGTTTGTTCTCAAAACTTCAAATCCAGATTTCATGCGCTACAGTTATCTATTTCTAAAACTAATCATATCACTGAACTCCACATGAAATGAACTTTAAAACGCACATAAGCTTCAAACAAATCATGAGATTCGAAAAATTGCAAAACCTGGAATGGCAGTGTCGTGTTGATGTTCTTTGCGCGTCTTGGCTTCAAACAGATGGAGAAGAATCCTCAGGAAGGTGAATGATGTGCTTGAATTCAATTGATGTTGCTTCTAATGCTCGAAATCTTGATTCACCATTGATGGAGCTTACATGTGCAGTCACGATTCAGAGCTTCTTTCCTTCCAAACTTCACAAACAGTTGATGAGGATGATGAAAGGAGATTGCAGCAAAAGGAAATTCGAAGATTGATCAAGAAATGAGAAAGTTCTTGCCAATTTTGTTCAATGTGTTCTTGAAGAATTTGAGAGAATTCCAAGAGTTTGAGATCTGATTTTGGGATTGTGAATTTTTCTGTTATGATTAGATTATGATTAGGTTTATATATGATACCTTAATCCAAGCTTAAACATGTTAATTAACCAAATGCATTTGATTAGTGAAATGGCTAATTTTCAAGTAAGGGCAAAATTGCCATTTCCACATGCCAGCTCATTGCCACCTCATGGACAGCTCACACACTCTCTAAATGACATGTGTGAGCTGTTGCAACTTGTTCCACTCTCATTGGATGTGTATTTTGGAAAATCACATGTGAATGGTTATGTGTCCATTTTTGCAATTTCATTTCACAAGTCAAATTCCAAATTACAAGTCTTTGGCATGCAATGATGATTCCAACAAATTTCAAATACCATTTATGAGGTGTTGCAAAAATCCCCACTCAAAAATTCCAATTATTTCACAAGTTGGACAATTTTGCCCCTGGTTCATTTAACTGTCCAGTTGAAATTTGACTTTTTGCATTGACCATTTTTGAGAAAATCCAATTATGCACCATGAAAGTACATGTCAAATGGAGTTTGTGCATATAAAGAACTTCCAATTTGGATGCTCCATGTGGAAGTTATGGCCTCCTGATTATAGGTCATTTCTGAAATTCACTGAGCCATAATTTCCCAACCATACATGGGATTTTCAAGTTCTTGGACTTTTTGGAAAGGTGAGAACAAGACCTACAACTTTCATGTTGAACAATTTTTCATTTGAAGCTTCCTTGGACACGTGGTCTTGAGGTCAAAAACTTTCCATTTTTGGAAACTTCCATTACAAGTCACTTTCTATTTTTGGCAGTTTTTGTTCTGACTTGATTTTCTTCATTCTTAAGCTTTGAAAAGTCAAATAACACTTGTTCCAACATGAATGAAGTGCATCTAACTCATTTCCATCTCCAAATCCATCAAATCATGTACAGTTGACCACAATTGACTTTTTCAACTGATAGATGAATCTGGCAATGCATAGATCAAATTAAGCCCCAATCTCCAACTGAAATGGCTCAAGGGTGAAACCCTAGCCTCAATAAGCACAAAATAATCATATAATGAACCCCATAACCATCATAGACTCCATCTCCTGATCATGCCCTGATTGGCCCAATGCAACTGATTAGGGTTGACCAGTGGTCAAAACCCTAATCTCAAGGAATCTGCTTCAATCACTTGATGAAATCCAACCCTGATGATGATGATGTATCACTTCAATCAAGATGAAGACCAACATCCATTGAGAATCATGAAACCCTAATTCACAGCCCAATTCTCAGATGGCCAATGATCAATCAATACAACCCTAGCTTGCACTTTGACTTCCTCATCTTCTGATCAAGATTTGGGAAGATAGCTTGCACAATGTAACCACATGATATGCAATGCCTAATGACCTAAAATGATATGTACAATGTTAATGCTAGTCCCAAGAGAGGAGGGCAAATTTTGAGGTGTTACAGCTGACCCTATTCAATCCACTGTGAACCTGTCGATACGAAATAGCCTCGGCTTTCAGATGATCAGGATGAAGAGTGATTGAATACCAAGAACAGACGAACAATTTGCACTCTGATGGGATATAATTAACAGCGCCTGTCAGCATCGGCGAAGAAACAAACTCGAAAAACGTCGACCTGGATACCAAAATCAATGGTAACTCAGGGATAACCATGGTCTGATCACCACACATCCACGCGGGATTATCATCTCCTCTTTTTTCTTGCTTTTCCTGAACCCCGAAATTTTCTTATTGCGCAAACGATCCTCAGATCTCTACATTTGAACCCCAGAAGATTTTCTCTGCTCTTTTTATTTTCTTTTCTTGGACCCCGAAATTTCTCTTGCGCAAATGATCCTCAGATCACCGCATTTGAACCCCAGAAAATGCCGCAGCACTCCTTTTTGCCAAAATAATGAACCCCAATCTCCAGTTTGAACCCCAGTCGCCTGACGATAACTCGCGATCGCCAATATGAACCCCATTCTCCAGAAAATGCCGCAACATCTCCTTTTCTCCGTTTGAACCCCGTCTCCAGAAAATGCCTCAACATCTTCTTTTCTCCATTTGAACCTCGGAAAATGCCTCAGCATATCCTTTTCTCCAATCTCTCGTGATAATTCCGCTGGCAACGTCGGAAATAACACCAAACCACTCTGAGGGCGACATGTCAGAGGGTATACCTTCACAAAAGGAAGGTAGCATGTGTATCTCTTCCTCAGAAGACACCTATAACGACCTCCATTGGCCTCAGCCTGAGTCTAAGGTGACACATGAACAGAAGATAATCCTAAGGACCTCATCCCGGATATAATCTTCAACTCCATCTCCATTTGAACCCCAGAAAATACCTCAGCATTTCCTTTTCTCCATTTGAACCCCGAAATCGCGCTGATCGCGTAACGTCCTCTGATTTTATTTCCATCTCTGCTCGACGGAAAAATTTCCTCCAATATCGCACTACTGGGGAACACTGTTGATCTGACGTCATGATGCTAAACTCCTCAGAGTAACACCTTCACCCTCAGGCGAAATAAAGACTCCAAGCGGTAACCACGGCTTGAATTGCGCTGAACGCCAAACATTTCCCATCTCGGCTTGACGGAAAACAAATACTCCTCCAATATCGCACTACTGGGGAATATCTTCGATTCAATCACGATGCTGAACTCCTCGGAGTAACACCTCTTCACCTTTGGGCAAAACCACTTCTCGAACAGTAACCACGGTTTGAGACTAGCTTATGCTTGCAATGATGAATGATCGATTTTTTTTCTGCGTAATGCTCCATACTTATGGAAATGCTACGCGATTATTTATTTTTCTATGCAATATGCCATGTTATTTTTTTCATGATGAATGCATAAAAAAGTATCCCCCTCAAGGGACTCCTCTGGGGAGTACGAGACACTCCGCTGAGGAACTCGTCACCGCTCCGATTTCCACCATGCTGGGGAATAACTGCTGCTGGGGATAAGGCAACCCTTGCTGGGGAAGAACCTCCTTTGCACCCAATCCACTCGAGAAACCGCTGGGGATAATTACCACCAACGCTCTGCGGGGATACAACAGTCTTGACTTGCTAGGGATATCAATCCTGACTCCGCTTCGGGAAAACCCTCACAGATACCTGCTGACTTCACTGGGGAAATGCTCACAGATACTCCGCTGGGG